>NW_005842550.1:590297-594367 GCF_000455745.1 Alligator sinensis
GCCCCAACCTTTGAAGAGGCAATCCCCACTTCCCAGGAACTGAATAAAGAAGGAGCTTTCTGTGGTAGGAGTACTAAAGATAGCTGAGGAAGCCAAGGTCAAAGAGCTAGGGTCTTGAAGTTAGAGGCTTGCCCCTCTAAAAGCTACATGAGGTCTGGCTTCTGAGGGTCTTTTGGGAGGGAGACCAGACAAGGCTTTTTTGGGGAGTCCCAAAGCACAGCTTCCCTTGAAATCTGTGACACCGCTCCTCCTCTCCTCTCTGTTGCTCCCTCTCTCCATTTTTGTGGCTGACAGAATATTTTGTTATCTTTTTCAAAACAAAATTTAAATGATTGCTGTGGTTTGAAAGAGTAACTCATTGGAATTAGTCTCATAGAACACAGTGTATCTGTTTGCAATAATGTGGTAGTGAAGTTCTCAGAAAAAAATATTTGGCTTTAAATGCCTTTTTAATTTCTTCCAAAGACAAGAATTGAAGTAAAGCATTTTCTTCTCAGTTTTATATCACTCTGCTCTGCATCAGCGTGATGAATAGGATGGTGAGACAGGTTACATTAATTCTACTTGGGATTCCACCTGTCTAGGGGCAGGGAGACCTCAGTGGTTGTAGGTGTGGAATAGCCAGGTTTTCTGTGTCCATCAGAATGCTTTCAGCACTAAGGATGTGTTGGAGTCATGTTATGGCAGGGAAGAGAAAGACTATCAAATTACTTTTTAGTTGTGCTCAGCTGATAGAAAGTACTTTGGAGATCATTGCTCACCCAAATCTGAGCAGTCCATAGGCTAGCTTAAGTGTGCTATGAATGATGTTACAGAGCTCATCAACCATCTAGAAAAAGTCAGGAAAGCCTGATGGGAAGAAACATTGAAGTCAATTAACTTCTTACACTCCAGCTGGAAGGTTTGGCAGAAGATAAACCAGCTTACAGGAAAGAAACAAAGTGTAAGCAAGTGTGAAGTTAAAGCTGATGCCAGTGCTGCTCACCTTGTGTGTAATGGCCACTAAATCAAACCTGACAAGGAATTCACAAGGCAGATAAAGAAAGACGTTAAACAGCTCTGATATACTCATGGTCCCAATGCTCACCTTTTTGGAGAATTAAGTACTGAGGAAATGAAGGCAGCCGGTAAGCTTTTAAAGACCAACAAATCACCAGAGCATGATGCCATACATGCTGAATTTCTTTGTAACTCTGAACAGATGATGATCATTTGGCTTTGTGAGTGCATCTCCAACTGCATCAAATGCAACAAGATCCCTCACATTTGGAGAAAGGCCACAGTCATTACAGTCCTAAAGACTAACAAGCCCAAGGATGATGCAAAGAGCTGTAGACCTATTTCCCTCCTGTGCATTCCATTCAGGCTACTGGAACACCTTATTTATGCCCAAGTCTACCCCATAATCTATCTGCAGAAGCCTAAGGAACAGGCTAGTTTTAGACCCAAAAGGTCAACAGTGAAGCAGGTAACTCTCCTTATTCAAGACACTGAAGAGAGGTTTGAGGTGGGGAGAAGGTTGATGCTGCATTGGTGGACCTCACTGCTGCATATGACACTTTTTGGCTCCATGCCCTCTACTACAAGCTCCCCAAAAATGATTCTCAGCATTATTATGCTCATGCAGTTTCACTCTCAAGACCATTGATGGACAGGAAGTCTTAAGAATGGTGTCCCACAAGGCTCGGTACTTTTTCCATTGCTTTTCAACATGTACATTGTCAATCTGCCTGACACCCAGTCCATGGAGTATGGCTGTGCCAACAACCTGGCTCTCATCAAATCAAGCAAGCAATGGGAAGCCATTGAATCCATTTTGACATCAGACATGAACACCCTCTCTGAGTACTTCCATAAATAGCATCTCCAGCTCAGCCTTGCTAAAACAGTGGAAACATCCTTCCACCTAAATAACAACCAAGCGAAGAAAGAAATAAAAGTCAAGACTGGTGACTAGACATTTGAACACTGTTACACAGTTACTTATTTAGGAGTCAAGCTGTGCCAGACCCTTACCTACCGCCAGCATCTAGAAGGGGTCCAGAGTAGGGTTAACAGCAGAGGAGCTCTTATCTGTTGCCTTGTTGGTACCACCTGGGGTGCAAATTTCCAAACACTTCACACCTCAGCTTTGGCTCTTGCATATGCTCTGGCTGAATACTGTGTATCAGTATGGGGCTGGAGCATGCACACTAAGTTAGTGGATTCCAGCCTTAACAGCAGCATGAGGGCCATTGCCAGATGTCCTATGCCAATCCCAGTTGGCTGCTTACCAGTCCTCTCAGGCATTCCCTTACCCACCCACCCACCCACCCCCCAAAATTCAGAGACAAGTTGCTACTCTGGTCCTCAAGGCCCAAGATCCAGATCATTCTTTGCACTCCAGCCTAGTAGCCACAAGCCAGAAAACCAACTACTACCCGAAGTCTCAGAACCTGTTCTCCACTGAGCCCAATTAGCTCATCAAATCTGCAGGTGGCATGTCACCTACAAAATGGACCTCCCATCAGTGAAGTAGGACATATGCTGCACAAGAACTGTGACTAAAGAACTTCATCTCCAACACAACTTCTGCCCCTCAGAATGGCAGCTTCCGTGTAGAGCCTGGACTGCTCTTAACCATCTCAGTATGGGCATTGTATGGTTTAAGGTAAGCATGCACTCTTGGGGCCTCTCCAAAGATGCTGACTGCAGCTGTGGTGCTTAAGCCCAGATGGCTGACCACATCTTCAATGAACACCATTATGGCTCTCCTCTAGGTGTCCAAGGTCTTATTGACATTGATCGTTCTACCTGTTGCTGACTTTCTGGCTGTAATGCTTCCAACATATGAGTGTGGTGATGCTTGCTTCATCATTATCAGTGTCCTATGACTAGGATAGATGGAAAATCAGTCACATAGCCAGCTCCCTAATAGTGTCGAATTTCTGTTTCACTGGAGCAGATAATCTAGCCTTCAGAATTTGTATTATAAACACTTTGAAAAGATGGCTTCTGGTGCTACTGTTTTGACACAGAGTATTTGTTGTTCACAATTATGAAATGTGTATACATCATGAATCCAAGAGGTGCTGAATACCTGTACCTCTGATGGGCATGGAATGAGGTAGAAGAGCTTAGATTAGTCTTGAGTTGGAAAGGTTTGACTTGGAATCTGATTCTAAATTCTTCAAGTAGATTGTATTTGGCTTCATAGGGAATCAAGTGATAAAAACACATTGTCATCATCTACAGTAATGTGTAACTAAAAATGGCAATGCACAATATTCCTTTTGCAAACACATTGGTCAGCAGAAACTGATGGCTTTGGTTACATTGTAGATTCTAAATGAATTCAAAAGGATTCTCTTCTAACCACGCTTCAAAAAAAAAATTAATATCTAAAATACCAGGCAGATAGCTCTTTCTCAGAAGGAAGGGAAGCATAGCCTAGAATTCATTTGCAGACATCTGTAAAACACATTGCTATGGAATGGCAATGGAAATGATCCATAACTTGATGTGGCCACTTTTTCTTTGGAAAGACCTTGTTATGGAACATAGATGTGTCACTAAATATTGTTACGTCTCAACTGTGTGTTCTTGGGAACCCTGGCACAGGATGCAGTCTATCTGACTCACCCCCCTCCCTCCCCTCCGCTACATAAATGAAACTGGTGAAGATGCAGTGAGAGACACACCTAAGACCCTCAAGATAAGGGTGACAAGAGTGAATAAACTGCCCTAGGACTCATTTGCATCCGAGATGGAACCAGATGACCATTCATTTACATGAGAGATGGAGAACAGAAAGCCTGAAGCAGAGACTGCAGTGAATTCTGGGACCAGAGAAGCAGGGGAGCACTGCATGATCGGGAATCTGTGCTCCAAATGTTAATCAACCCATGTTCACACACACCCAGCTCAGCATTTATCAGACCAGTTCTAATCTGGATTTATTAAGGACTTTCCCCCCACAAGACACACACACACCTCTAAGTTTAATAGGCATCTTGGGCCGTACATTCCCCGATCCCACTATGGGAGGCCTATTTAAACTTGATTGACTAAAAACTCGGTTGCCGGGTTAG
>NW_005842550.1:594762-608246 GCF_000455745.1 Alligator sinensis
TGAGATGTTCCAAACCAGATAACCCCTTGTCAATAGAAAAGACAATGATTTACACAATTAAGGATGCTTCAAAGCAGTTGAACTGAGGGTATAAAAATCTATAAAAAGTGTGTGTGCTTAAGAAAGAAGAAGAAAGCAGAAGAAGAAGAAGAAGAAGAAAACTCCTATGCTGGCACCATCTCCTGTCGTTCCTGGGACGCTGGAAGAACAGATCATCTCTCTCTTCAAGAATTGTGCTATGAACTGTACCTGTCAGCTCTGCAGCCTGAGTACCTTGGACTGGTGAGATCCCAGCGCTCTCTCTCTCTTTTTTTTCTAGGCATAAACTTCTGAACCTGAACTGTATTAGTTAAGCTTGAGCTAAGTTTCCCCAAATACTTAGTGAAATCAGGGTAGTATTGTAATTGCTTGTGTTTTTCCTTTGCATGTCTATTACTACTAGTACCATTATATATTTCATATGCTTAGCAATAAATAACTTTTATAGTCAAACTGGTAGTAATTGGGTATATTTTTCCTTCTCTGCTTTCCTTCTGTGCTCTGCAGTAATGCTTCTTTTACCTAAGCTAAAGATCCCTGTGAAACCCAAAAATATTGTGGGGTCTGCTCATCAAGAGGCCAAAGATTGGGATGTGCTGAGTTTGAAACACATAAGGGGATCAGCTTGTACAGGCTGATTGACCCAGTTTGACTCAGACGTGACCTTATGAACTGAATGCTGGCCCATGAGGGTGTCAGCTGGACACCCAGCCGGATTCAGAGGGATTCTGTTCACCTGTGTGCTTGTGTCTGACTGTATTTTATTGTTGCTTTTATGAACTGATTCTTGGCATATGAGGGTGTCAGCCTGTCCATGCTGATCAGCCCGGCCAGGTCAGGCGTGTCACGTTAATTTGTGTGTGTTTGTGTGTATGACTGATTTGGTGACTAGAGGAACCCAGCCCCATTGAGATTGAGTCCTGCAAGATAGCTCCACTGGGGATGAGGGCTTGCAGAAGGGAGAGATACAGCTCCGTATAGTAAGACAAGCAGCACATTGACAGAATCACCAAGACCCTAGAAACTATCCCTAATAAATGAGCACACCCCAAAGTAATGGGCAAATCTGGTAACAATATAGTGACACAAAACATTGCTTTTCAGTAACTGTGCTCCATGTAGTCTAAAAACACAATATAACTGCATGCCAGACATTAATTTTTTTGTTTCCAGTGAGCATCTGTTTGATTTATACAGACGTTGTGATTAGGCTCAACTCAGTAGCTAGAAAAACAAGGGAGGGGGGAAAAACAAGTAAGGTTTTTGTGTTGGTTTTTTCCCCTGCATGCAATAAACCAACCACAAATATGTTTGTTTCCAGAAAAAGATTTAGAGTTAAAAAGGTATCAGTATTCAGCACATTTCTTCATTGTATCTGGCTGCTTAGTTTTAGCTGGCAGTCATCTACAGTCAAGTGGCAGTCAAGTACATTTTTGTAGTGGAAAATGCTTCTTTACCCATTTAATTTAAAATGTTACATGAGTGGAAATGAAAACAATACGCATGTTAATTTATTTCATGTATAAATGACAAATATGCTAGCAATATAAAATAATTATTTAAAACAGTACAGACTAATAATTTTCTAATTTCAGGCATATTCTCAATAGTGATGTCAGAAAAATCCTCTAATTCCTCTGAAACATAATTTCCAGAGTCAGTTTCAGGAATATCTCAAGTACCTCTGAATTTCATTATTGTGGAATATATTTAGAGCCAAATCTTACAATGATCCTGATTGTGTCCCTGTGGGACAGTGTTGGGCTATTTGGTTATTCATCTGGTTGGCTCATTTCTGCCTTGAGTATTTCCCAATTTAAAAAATGTTATAGTGTCATAGTTTATAAAACTGATCCTGATATTTTTACTGCTTTGCCCACATACTTTGTTTGAATTAATTTCTGTTTGACTACAAACATATCTTTGAAGAAAACATTTAATCTTGATTAGAAAATTTCCACCAATGGAGAATATGTCACAACCCTTGATAAACTGTTCCAATGATTAACTCATTCATTATTTAAAAAGTTATTAGTTGTTTCTAGATGGAATTTGTATAGCTTCAACATCTGACCACTAGATTATTATTGTACATTTGTCTGTTGTCAAATTTGTGTTACCTGTGTCAATTCTTACAGGCTGATCAAAATTCTCTTTGATAAACTAAATAGAATAAGCTCCTAAAATTATCACTACCTAGCATGTTTTCCAATTTTTATTCTTTTTCCATAACTTTTTTTCTGAACCCTCCCAAATTCTCAACATCCTTCCTGAGTTGAGGGCGCACTGTTCCAGTACTGATTATGCAATTGCCAAATGCAGAGGTAATATAACTTCTCTTCTCTTAATCGGCAGTCTCCTGATTGTACATCCAAAGTTTGCATTAGTCCTTTCAAACACAGTATTGTGTGAGAAGTATACCTTCAGTTGCTTTGCTATTTTGAGCATCAATTCTTTTTTAGAGTCACCGTTTGCCAGGATAGAATACCCCAATACCTATAATTATTTCCTGCTTTAATTACTCCTAAAGGCATGATTTGCCATTTCTATGTTAAAATGCATATTGTTTGCTTGTTTACCAAGTGAACTATGCCACTTTGTAGTAATGTCCTCCTCATTATTTTTTTATTTCCTCAATCTGTTGTCAGTCAGTCTTTATCAATCTTAGTAAACAAACTTTATCAGTCATGATTTTGTTTTCTTCCAAATCATTGGTAAAAATATCAGTAAGTGTTAGTGTCAAGAATTGATCCCTGAGAGACCTCAATAGAAATAAATCCATATGAGTAAGATTCCTATTTGCAACTATATTTTAAGACCTATTGATATATTTTAATTCATTTAATCTGGGCCATACTCATTTTGTGGTAGTTTACTTTCTGAATTGAACTGTGTAATGCATTGTGTATTAGTTATTATATATGGCGCTATTTCTTTAAATGTGGTTACACTCTGTGCTTCCTAAGGTACCATGTTTTACACTCAGTTTTGGTTTCTGGTCAAAAAAATTAAGTTACCAGCCTTGTGAGCTGTGTGGTACTCTCTCTACTAATTTAATCTTCCCACCACTGTGGAGCCACAAGGCAACAATTTTGGCAACAAGGATGAGATCTTAATTTGGGTTGGCGCTTAGAGCCACAGCCTAAACCTATCCAGATGAGTAACAAAATACTTTATTAATTATTTTTATATGCACTGAATAGACTTCATATGAGCACCCAGTTAGACTTACAATGGCTGCTGTACTCACAGCAAAAGAGTTACCAGAGAAATAAGAGTAGCTAATGATAGTAGGCAAAAGTGTATGCAGTGCAATCACTTTGAAGTGCAGCAGAGGAAGATGCCAGAGAGGAGATCCAATCATTTTGTATTGCAGCCTAGAGTAACAGAGCTTGCATCCTTCACAGAAGGCTTACTGTCAGACGGAAGAGCTCATGTGTGCACAGATAAAAAAAGAAAAGAAATGGCTATTCATATAGTCCATTTCTTGGTGAATTTGGTAAAAATTAAGAGACACGGATAGTGTATATCGAACATGGGTAGTGTATAATGGCTACATCTACATAAGATCCTGACTGTGCAGTCATTACTGTGCAGTTATTTAGTACTTGTGCAAACAAGTGTTAAATGACTGCATAGTAACCAGAGCTACCAAGCAGTAGTGCTGCTGAATGACTTTTTCACGACACTGACTGCGCAGTAGCTTATTACTGTGCAGTAGTGTTGCATCCCTCTTTCTGCCACACAATACTATTGCACAGTAGTTGTGGGCTATTGAGCAGTCAGATTCTCATGTAGAAATGGCCAGTGAGTTGCAATATTGGTAACAGTGATAGGTTCCAGAGCATACAGCCTCCTATGAGGTCTTTTGACTCCAAACCTGCCAGAACAGGCCATTTATGCAGAAATCACTGCAGCAATGAATGAACATTTTTCACATACCCCCTCAATGACTGCAGAATGGTACTGATTCCCACAATAAATGCAGGAGAGTGAGGAGACAATAACTGCTTTAAAGACGTTGTCAGAGCACTGTCAGTTTAGACAAATGTTGAGCGATGCCCTATGAGATCAGTTTACTGCAGGATTGCACAGTGAACAAACCCAGAGGAAATTATTTACCATGTCCACTCTTACATTCACAAAAGCTGTGGAAATAGCATTTGTCATGGAAACTGCTGAGAAGGGCTCCTAGGAATATGGTATGGGCTGAAAGTTGCATCGCTTGAATCAACAAGACCAAGAGGCACAGTAACTGGAGAACTTTTTCCTGTGGTCACTGTACATATACCATGCACACTGAAAGGGATTGTTGGGCAGATCAGGTCAGTTGCAGGAAGTGACAGAAAAAAGGATGCATTGCTGTGGCCTGCCACACAGTTAAACAAAGGCTAATGCCTTTGAGCCATCTTTCTAGGAAAGCATCTGTCAGGAGGAACCGAGCAGGGGACATAAGTCTAAAACATATAATATGGAAGAAGACTGGCGTTCTAGTGCCACTGGCTAAGACCTGGGTTTGCATGTATTATCAGAAGCAGCTGTAAGAGGTGGTGTCTGGGTTACATCCTTAACTGAAGGCATCCATATAAGAATGGCGATACAGGGGCTGCTGTTTCCCTAATACCTGCATCTCTGTATAACCAGTGTTTGTCACAGGTACCTTTGGAGATGACCTCTATGTTTCGGAACACTTACACTGGAAAAAAGGTAGTCGGTCCATTTACCCTTGTATGTGATTGAAGGAAATTATCCACTGTTGTTTAGCAGATCTTGGCTAGAGAAGCTAAGAGAGAATTGCAACGAGATGAAGACCAGCAGGAGGGCACCTCAAGACCTTCAAGAAATACTGGAGAAGCATTCCAAAGTTTTTAAAACAGATTTTGGATGGATGAACAACATCCTAATGCAGTTCAAAATCAAGCCTGGAAGCCAGCCAAAATACTGTAAGCCCAGAGTTGTATCATATACTCTATGACACCTGGTACAATTTGATTTGGACTGTTTGGTATAGAGTGGGGTGTTGTCACCAGTTGCACACAGTGAATGGGCTACACCCATTGTTCCAGTGATCAAGAAAGATGTCTTGGTTCAAATTTGCAGTGACTTCAAAATGGTACTGAATCTGGGTTTCTGCGCTCTCCAGGACCCTTTGCTTTGCACTGAAGATTTGTTTGCTGATCTTAGTGGAGGAAATGTTTTAGTAAGCTGGATTTGAGTGGGCACGTCTACATGAGATGCCATAATGTGTAGTAGTCCACTCTACTGTGCATTAGCACATCATGACAAAAACTGTGCTAATGTGCTAATATGCAGCAGAATTAAGCATCTTAAAAAATGCATATTAAGTATCATAAAAATAATGGTTCACCCTTATCACACAATAATGTGCAGTAGCAATGTACCTTTATGTAGTACATCATATTAGAGGTACTGAACTTAATGTGCAGTAGCAAAAGTGAACTAATGAACATATAGATGCACCCACTAATGTCTACATCTGAATAGAAGTGGGTTCTGCATCTCTCAAATACTTCACAATAAACATTCAAAAAGGATTATGCTGCTATAATAAGTTGCCTTTTGGAATTACATCTGCTCCTGGCCGCTTCTGAAATGCCATGGATGGAAACTTAAAAGTCCTGAAAGAAGCACAGTGCTATCTGGATGACAAATTGGTTACAGGAAAAAATAGGGAAGACCATTGTCAGGAGCTTGATAATGTTCTTCAGTGTCTAGAAGACCATTGTAGATTGTAAGTGTGCAGTGATAAATATGAATTTTTCAAGTCCTCTATTGAATACTTTTGGCATGTCATTGATGCATGCCACAGGATTAAAGAAATCACCAGAGAAAGATAAGGCAATCCTTCAAGCACCACCACCAGGGAATGTTTCACAGTTATGTTCTTCCTTAAGATTGCTTAATTATTATGGTATTTTTTTTCCTAATCTGGCAACAGAATTGGCACCTCTACATGAACCTAGTGCAAGCAAAAAAGAAGTGGAAGTGGACTAGATGTGAATGTGGATTGAAGGAAGCAAAACAATTCTTGACATTGACTGATGTTCTTACAAATTCTGATACTTCACTTCAATTGCAGTTAGCATGTGATGCATCTCCATATGGAGTAGGCACAGTCCTTTCCACATTTCTTGATCGCAGAGAGAAGCCAACTGCTCTTGCTTCATGAATACTAACTGCTTCTGAAAGGAATTATGCACAGGTAGAGAAGGAGGCTCTTATTATTATCTTTGGAGTATGGAAGTGTCATACTGTGAAGGGGAAAAGAGTCAGGAAAGAGGAAAGTCATGGGAAACCCAAACAAGGGACACTTACCCCAGGTGCAGAAGGAAGTCCAGCCAGAGCAGGGAGCATGCTGCTAGTTTGTTCTCCCTGTGGATTGGTGGAAGGAACATGAAGAAGAGTATTTGCGGCCCTGGAGAAGGGCAACCAGAAAGGTTCTTCATCTGGCTGACTGAGGCAATGCCAGAGGTCTCCTCTGCTGACAGCATCCCACAGCCAGCAGCCAGTGATTAAAATGGACCCACCAATCAGAGTAATTTGAGGACCACTGACAAGCCTTGGAATACACTGAGGCAGGGAATCACTTGAGGACAGCTGGATGATAAAGAAGCTGAGTTTCTGAGAATCAGTCTGTGAGTTCAGGGGCACTGCCCCGTTGCTTCTTTTTTGCTCTCTTTTTTTTTCCCTGTTGTGTGGGTTTGTTTGTTTTTTGAGGAAGGGGTGGAGATTGTGCTTCCCCCACACAGTGCCAGACAAAGTGGCCAGAAGGAGAGCTCCCCTTCTGGAATGTGCTTAGTGGTCCTGATCCTAAGGAGCCCAGGTAAGGTAGAAACCCAGGGGAAGGATTTTCTTGTTTTTTTCTTTTTTAATGAGTTGATTCATCCTTAAAGGGACTGACCCAAATTGGATGACCCAGAAACCTAGGAGGCTTTGATTTCATTTGTTTTGATTACATATTTAATTATTTGACTGGATCCTTAAGGGACTGAGCTGAACCAATTAACCCAGGGACTGGTGATGCATTAAGTTTAGTTTTATCCACTTGATTATCTGATTAGGTTCTTAAATGGTTGACCCAAACTAATTAACCCAGGTATCTTGGAGGAATTGATTTGGGGTCATATGCCTTATGGACTTTAGGTGGAGTGATCTTAATTGATGGACCTATGAACCAAGGAATGATTGACTTAAAAATGACCTCAGGGAGCCCAAATGAATAGGTTTAAACTCCCAGACAGTCACTTGACAAGCCAGTACTTAGCTGCCAGTGACATCGAAGGTCAATACAAGATCCAAACCCCAATGGGTATCATCCAGGACATGGTAAGGGTGAGGTATGAGGGGAGGTGGAGCCCCACAAAGTAAACCCTATGAGAAGACCAGCCAGGATCCCTGCAAGCCCCACATCCAGATCCCAATAGTTGAAAGAACATCAAGACATGGCAGGTAAGAAAAGAACAGCACAAATTGGCAAGGGTGGGACTGTCTGAGGCCCCACCGGCTTACTCTGGTAAGACCATGGCCATATAGTGTATCTGTGTGGCAGATATTTTACACTATTCACTGATCATCAGCCATTACTTTCTAATTTTGGACCAACACAAGGTATGCCTTCCCTAGCAGCAGCTTGTCTGCAATACTAGGGTATTATTACTTTTTGCGCTCTCTCATACATTTTGCTCTATCTTTGGAAGTCACTGGGAAAAGGAAGGCATGAAATCCCATCTGCATTGTTGTGCCCCTTTTCAATACTGAATATTGAAAAGGGGCACAGCAATGCTGATGGGATTTCATGCCTTCCTTGTCCCAGTGACTTCCAAAAGGAAGATACCACAAAAGTATTCTATTTGTATTTGATAGGCCCTGTTACCTATGCACACATTAAGATGGAAACTTCTAATGATAGCATTCTTTCTCTTGTGAACGGCAGGGTTCTACATGGAACAGTATTAAACTACAACAACCTTCAGCTGAAACTTTTCATGTCATGTTGGTCAGAATTATTGGTACACCAAAGTTGCCTCTTGTGGGGGATATGAGTGATCATACTAAGGTCACCCCAAAATTTTATTTTGTCAGCTCTTGATGGAGGACATCTTGGTTCTATGAGGATGATAGCCTTAGCCGAGAGTTCAGTGTGGTGGCCAGGCATTGATCAGTACATTAGGACAGCAAGATACTATACTGCGTATCAATATATTCAAAAAGATCCTGGACCAGCTTGTCTGCACCCTTGGTCATGGCCTCAGACTCCGTGGGCATGTATTCATTTGGAAGGCCATATATATTTTAGTAGTGATTGATGCACACTCTAAGTGGCCAGAAGTTTTTTTTTCAAATGCCTTCTTTTATAGCTATCAAAACTATTGAGCACCTTCATACCTTATTTAGTTACTTTGGACTACCATTGCAATTGGTGAGTGATAATGGACCTCAGTTCTGTTTGGAAGAATTTAGGAAGTACCTCATTTCCAATGGAATTCAACATATAAGTTCTGCTCCTTATCATTCTGCTACAAATGGACTAGCTGAACATTTTGTACAAACTCTCAACCATGCATTATGAGTCAATCAGTTTGCCATAAGTCTTTATGAAAGGGCAGAAGGGACTCTAAAGGTTAACTCCTCTCCCCCTGCCTACCTCAGCAAAGGCAGCACACAGGAGCGGTGAGCCAGGATCACCGAATCATTTCTGGAGCAGCCTCGCTTTCTGGATTGGCAGAGAGTGGGCTGAGACAGGTATTTCTGGCTCCAATTAGGGGCCCAGAGGGAAGGCTTGTAGCACACCAGAAAGCCAGATGCTGGAGCGACCTTTTTACAGGGAGCAGCAGGCAGCTGGTGGTGCGGCTCTATGCAGCATTATGAAGAATGCTAGTTCCCCACAGCAGTCTGCAGGGGATGCAGGGGCAGACAGTGATGATTCCTGTGAAGAAGAATGCAAAGTAGCAGTAGCTCGGGCAGAAGTGACCAACGAGGTTGTGGAGAGGGTAAGGGACACAGGCTCTGGGTGCCTCTCACCCTGTTTCTCTGTGGAGGAAGGACTGGTATGGGGTTAAGCCTGTAGGACTTTTACCCCTCAGAAAAGGGGCGGGAAGCAAGAGGGGGCAATGGCCAGTCACCCGGTGCCCCTGGTGATGGGACAGGGGAGGGGCAGTGAAGAGCCGGTGGGCTGGAGGTCTGACCCCTGCCCCCAGCAGTGAAGACTAGTATAGCGAATTGGATTCACAAAGTGCAACCCCCAATGAGGGAGTCAGTGATGTATAGCAGAGGTTGTTGCCCATCTTTCATCATAGATTAGCTGGATTGAGTTATATATTTTCCCAGAGTAACAGGCTCTGTTGGGACAGGCTACTGCCAAGGACCGCTGTTTTGACCTCTTTTTCCAGTGGGGCAACACCAATCAGCCTTGGCAAGAGTCATCTTCCAGAGGCTGGAAGTGGTTAGGGTGGGCTGAAGGGAAGGTTTAGAGCCCCATGAAGAAGTCAGGGTGTTGGGCCAGGAAGGCCATATGTGGGGAACTGGCTCCCAGTATTACATCAAAGTCAAGAGAGAAGAAACAGCTTCCAAGAGACCCAGGTTACATTTGCTAGGTCCTACCCTGCCACTGGCAGCGGGCTGAGGGCCAGCTCAGAAGGGCCATAAGCCTTACAACACCTATAAGCAGCACAGTCTTCAACACAAATTGGATCATTTCTTACTCATTTATCACAACGCACCCCATGCTACGATGCAGAAATCACCTGCTAGTCTTTTATTGAAAAGTCCATTGTGAACTTGTTTTCACCTTTAATGTCCCGATGTTGCTTACCAGGTACTCAGATCCTAAAATAAACAAATTGATGAATGGTATGTGTCTTACAATCACTCATTCCAAGTAGGGGACTTGGCTTGGGCTCATCATAACTCTGGTAGAGGAACTTGGGTATGTGAGGAACTCACTAAATGTATGGGGTCTGTTTCATTTATGGTGCATCTGTCTGATGGTACTTCATGGAAAAGATATATAGAGAAGCTACAACCATGACATCTACAGGAGTCTGAGGAAGCCATATTTGGATGTCCAGTTCCTCCTGTAAAGTCTCCTCCAGGTACCAATTTTGATTGTGCTGATATAGTGGAAGAATCTGAAGTGCCAAACAGTAATGACTCCTTACCACCAGCTGATCCTGTGGGACAGGGCAACACCACTTTATCCTCATCACGTTATTCTCAGAGGATACAAAAACCTGTGGTGTGCCTTTATCTCTAAATTGTCTAGGTGTGCTGCAGGGAGGAGTTTAATATTCCATGCTTTGGTATTGTTCTTGTCTTGTGTATATTGTTATTTAAAAATGTAGTATTTTTAAGGGGGGATGAAGGAATGTGATGTATTGTGCATTAGTCATTATCAGGGATCCTGAATTTCTCCGATTTAAAAATCCCCAATTTTTGGTATAAAAAAATAACCCCAAATCCATGTTTTCTGTAATTAAAATGAAACACCATTATATAGATATATATGTATTAGTGGTGTTTCATTTTAATCACGGAAAAAAATGTTACTTTTTTAAACTGGGGATTTTTTTTTAAATCAGAAAAAACCAGTATCCCTGGTCATTATATGTGGTACTGTTTCTTTAAATGTGTTTAAGCTGTTTGCCTCTCAAGGCACCATGTTTTACTTTCACTTTTGATTTTCTGTTCAGAACAATGATGTTATCAGCCATGTGAGCTGTGTGGTGCTCTCTCAGCTAGTCTAATCTCCCAGCCACTGTGGACCCACAAGCCATAAGAGAATGTCATATGGTATTAAGTCTGGTGTCTTACACAAGTCAATTATATTACCTTTATCAAAGAAACCTGTAATGCTATAAAGAACAAGTTAATTTTACAAAATCTAAATTCAGTAATGTTGTTATCCTTAATTGTGTTTAATCCCTCTATTGGATATGCCATTATCTTGCTGATCATTTTTCACCAAGTTGAATCTGTTCTGTCAAAGAAATATTCTAGTAGGATTAACAGTGCACAACATAAGGATCCTGGTTCTATATATGTTGTTGAAATTAAATCTTATCTTATAGTTTAAATAAAGGGACTTTCAAGCATTTCAGAATGGCTTGTAAGTCTGATTTTTCCAATGTAGCACTGAAAGGTTAAAATTAGTTGTTTGATGGACAATTTCCTGGTCTGACAGGTGTATTCTATCAAATACAGGATTGTAGGAAAGTAGGACTAGAAGGGATCTCTTGTAAAAGAGGCATGCCTCTTGCATGATTTATTGAATATTAAGGATCCAGGACCCTATACTGCACTATTTTCATAACCTTAAAGTAGTCTCCTCTTCAAAAACATGGTAAAAGTACCATGCAACCCACACGGAAAATCCTGCTACAGTTTACCTGGTCTCTCAAAAATAATTAATTAAGTAACCATAGCCATCCAGCAACCGTGAGGCCCCTTGCTGGTCCTATCCAGCCAACAAATGACACAAACAAGAAACGTGGTCCTTTATTGCAGAACTCATACACATTTCTCAGCTATACTCAAAATGCATGCTTCTACATAAGGGATAATGATAAGGGATAATAAGATGGTGAAAGTGATGGTGAATAAGGGATAATAAGATGGTAATCTTTAGGAAGCATTTTGCCTCCTGGAAAGTACACTATCATTAAGAAGATTGCTATATGCTCCCCCCCTAGTTTTACCTGCCACTTTATTTTGGGTGGCGAGGGAGAGGCTATAACTATACCACACTCCCACCCTACTTGATAAAGCTCCCCCTGTCCTACCCCCAGCCCTCCCCTGGGAGCATAGAGGGAAGTAGTCTCTGTGATCTAGAGAAGAATATAATTGTAAATGTGTTTTGGATCCTGGGTTCATAAATGAAAATGCTTCTTAAATGCTTCCTTCTTCTCATCCTTCCTTAAGCATCCAAGCACTGGATGCATGATTCCATAATCACTTAATGTTAAGGAGTCAGCTTTGTTCAGCATCTGAATTCTAACTCATCAGCACTGTGCAACACGGGCTTCTTCACAATGCAGCTTGTCCACCTATCTGTTTTAAAGGTACAGCTCCCCATATCGTCATACCCCAGCCAAATACAAGAGTATAATTATAATCCAATTAAATATACTATAAAATCTCAAATACATACAAATGTTTGTTAAATGTAGAGTAGTCCTTTTTGGACTAATTCAGATATGTGTAAGTTTTCATAAACAACAGTTAATTTCATTAGATGTGTGTTTTTTAAGGTCTCACCAAGCAAGATGTTGCTTCTGAAAAAGTATGCATCTCTGAATTAGTTTGTAAATGGCAATTCTGCCCTGCCTTTTGCCTGACTTCAGACTAACCTGACTAACTACCTCACACTGACTGATAATTTTCGATTACTCTCTCAGGTATCTATCCTGCCAGCTGGACCTGAGGATCTCTTCTGAGACATTAGTATCACTGTTGTCAGGTAGCAGTAGAGTTGTTGATTCTGACTGAGCACATTTGCATATGCACAGTTATTGCACAGTAACCTGTGCATGATGCAGGTAGCAAATTTACATCCAATTAGTTACTGCACAGTAATGCATGTGTAGATGTGTTACTGCGCACTAATGTGGGAGGTTCCCAGCTGGGTCTGCCCAGCCACTAGGGAGCCAACTGGAGCCCAGCCTCAGGTCTCCTTCCTGGCCCCCTCTCCCGCTGCTGGGCTGGGCTGCTCTCTGGCAACCCCTAGCTGCAGGGTATAAAAGCCTGCAGCCATTTTGTGCCTTGGGGCACACACTCCAGTGAACCAGCAGGAGCTGTTTGTGGCTGCAGCACCCCAGGAGGCCCCGTGTGCCCCCCTGAACAGCCCATAGGCTGTTTCTGGCTCTGTCCCACTCCAGAGCTGCTGCCACAGGTAAATGCCGTAAAGGGCTGCAGTTTGCTGCACCCCATGCCCAGCCCTGTGATCCCACCAAGGACAGCACTTTATCCCCACTGCTGCTCACCCCCCACCTCTTTCTCTTTGCAGGACCATGGTGAAGTACCTTGGCTGTGTGGCTGCAGTTCCCTGGCCATAACCCTGGTAGGAGTGCTGCTCCCAGCCCTCCAGGACCGGCTTCACAGGGCTAGTCATGTGGGGGCCCAGTCAGCCAGCATGAGGCATGATGTCCTCCTCCTCCCCCATGTCCATCCCTGGCCCCATCCATATGCACCTGTCCAAAGCCCCAAGGCCCAAACTGGACCTTGGAGGAGGTGATCACCCTTGTGATGCTGTGGGATGAGGAGGATGTCCAGAGGCAGTTTGGCCAGGGCAGAAACTCAAATGCCCACATTCATGAGGCCCTGGTGGCTGGGAGACATGCATGGGGACATTCCTGATTTGCATGGCAGTGCTGTATTAAGGCCAAGGACCTGCAGGCCCAGTGGGTGGCCAGGACTGGCCACAATGGTTG
>NW_005842550.1:608692-609874 GCF_000455745.1 Alligator sinensis
TGTTTGGGGCTGCAGCACCCCAGGAGGCCCCGTGTGCCCCCCTGAACAGCCCATAGGCTGTTTCTGGCTCTGTCCCACTCCAGAGCTGCTGCCACAGGTAAATGCCGTAAAGGGCTGCAGTTTGCTGCACCCCATGCCCAGCCCTGTGATCCCACCAAGGACAGCACTTTATCCCCACTGCTGCTCACCCCCCACCTCTTTCTCTTTGCAGGACCATGGTGAAGTACCTTGGCTGTGTGGCTGCAGTTCCCTGGCCATAACCCTGGTAGGAGTGCTGCTCCCAGCCCTCCAGGACCGGCTTCACAGGGCTAGTCATGTGGGGGCCCAGTCAGCCAGCATGAGGCATGATGTCCTCCTCCTCCCCCATGTCCATCCCTGGCCCCATCCATATGCACCTGTCCAAAGCCCCAAGGCCCAAACTGGACCTTGGAGGAGGTGATCACCCTTGTGATGCTGTGGGATGAGGAGGATGTCCAGAGGCAGTTTGGCCAGGGCAGAAACTCAAATGCCCACATTCATGAGGCCCTGGTGGCTGGGAGACATGCATGGGGACATTCCTGATTTGCATGGCAGTGCTGTATTAAGGCCAAGGACCTGCAGGCCCAGTGGGTGGCCAGGACTGGCCACAATGGTTGATTCAATGGGGCCCCCAGGACCATGCCTTCATGTGGGAGCTGACTCACATTCTGGTGCCCCGGGAGCCCAAGCCCACACCCCACCCTGACACCTCTAGTGACACGTTACTGGAGGAAGAAACCTTGGGCCTTCACTGTCCTGCCTTGCACTCCTCCCTGGCTTATGCACCCATTGACAGCCTGGGAGCCCTGGCCAGTGGTTGCCTTGACCTTGGCCCCATCCTGCAGCTGTCCACAAGGAATGCCCTGCCATGCCACCACTGGCCTGCCAGCAACACCAGCTCCTCCCCAGAGGAGGCCCTGGTGGGTTGCCAACCCCCAGCTCACCAGAGGCTACAGACACAAGGCGGAGCCAGATTCCAGCTGGCATGGGGAGCCCCTCACTGAGCTACCAGCCTCACTGGCCCCAGAACCATGGTAAATCCTGCACTGGGGGGGCAAGGACTCCCAGCCCTTGTACCCACCCCCACCCCTGCCACTGTCCCTTGCCGCAGTCCCAGCCCTGCCCCGCACTCCTTGCCCTAGGGCACCTCCCTTGGGAGTCCCT
>NW_005842550.1:609884-620656 GCF_000455745.1 Alligator sinensis
AGCCCTTCACCCCCGTTCTCCAGGAGGAGCCCTGCATGCCCTGAGCTCAGGTGCTGGGGCCTTGGTAGCCACACAGCAAACCGATGGGCCTGCAGGGACAGATGGGGAGGGGGTCAGTGGGGACTGGAGCTGCAGCAGCAGGTACTGCCAGAAGCCTGGCCTGGCCCACCCTTGGAAGGGGACAGGGAAGACAGGCAGCCTGTGGCCAGCCCCTGTGGAGAAATCAGGGACAAAGGGCTCAGGTACCATCCACCTGAGCCCAGGCCTGCCCAGCCAGCTTACCATGTCCCTAGGCACCTGCACATGGTCGACCTCCAATCTGAGACCAGGCAATGCAGGGCCCCTGGACCAGAGCATCTTATCTTTCAAATGTTGCAACCTCTCATGAAAGCCTTCTGTCACTTGCCTTTGAAGGACCATCATCTGGATGTCGGAGAGAGGCTGCAAGATCCTCAGGCTCACTGCCACCTGCTGCTGGAGCCCCCTGGAGGTGCTGGCTGCACTAGCAGTGCAGCCATGATGAGACCTGGCACTCCAGTGGCTGGGGGGTTTCAATGGAAGGCTCTGTGGTGGACCAGTGGGCATGGTGGACAGAGGACTTTGCCCAGGAGGTCACCCAGGAGGAGGCACAACTGTTGGCGTTCCAGGCCTACTAGGCTGAGCTGGCTGCCCTGGAGCAGTGGTGCATGGAGCTGCTGGAGCCACAGTTGGCCACCCAGGGGCACCCAACAGAGTCTGTGCTCATGTTCCCCATGCCTGGCCTCCTGCCCCAGCTCTGCATTGCCCCTGTGTCCCACCTACCACCCTACAGCAGGCCTCTGGCAGCACACTAAAACAGGTGCTGCAGAGCCTACTGACTGCAGGCATCCCCAATTTTTGCCGCAGCCCTCAGATCCACAGGGAACTGTCTGCAGCTTGGGTGCTAGCTGTCTGCTGCTGGGCTCTCCTACCTAGGCAGCCCCACCCCGCAGCCCCTTGCACATGGACTCAGTGATGGGATCAGACACATTACGTGCTGTTTAAGTTTGGGGAATGGGGCTTTTATTGTTAGTGGGTGGGGAGGGTATTGGACGGGCACTGTGTGTGGGGGAGGGGGAGGGACTGTGTTCATTGAGTGGGGTGGGATGGTGAGTTCTGTTGTATTAATAATGTTTGTACTATTTGACCTATATGTGTCCTGCAGTTGTGTTGGGGATGGACAGGGGGTCAGGAGGGGTGTGGGCAGTGGGGCAGATGGGCTGCAGTGGGGAGTGCAGGAGGAGGGGGTTGGTGAGAGACTCCCTCATCCACTGCCCTGGACCTGGCTGCTGGGCGCATGACTGTCCTGGGCCTGGGCAAGGAGGGCCTTCTGGTGCTAGCAGGGCCAGCACCATGGCCAGCAGCAGCACAAGGCCCTAGTCATTGCTGGCAGGGGCTAGGCAGGGACCAGGCTGGAGCAGCAGGGCACTGGGCACTGTTGGCAGGGGCAGGTGCAGGGTAGCACAGAGAGGCAGGGTGGCCAGGGAGAAAGCTGTTGCATGCTGCCCCTGTGCTGGGCACACCATTCCTGGGCAGGGAAGGGGCTGGGTAGGGATCTGAGGGCAGGGGTGTGCTTTTAAAATGGCCACCAAGTGCTGGCGGTGGCCTCTGGCCTCAGCATGGCTGCCAAGAACTGGCAGCTATGTGACCAGAGGCCACAGGGGCATATGGAAGGCTGCTCTGACTTGAGACTAAATCTAGTCCCAGGTTGACTGCACGTACAGATACCAGCCCTATTCCTGCTTACTGCACAGTAAATGCATGTGTAGATGCACCTATTGTGTCATACTCTGAGCCTTATCTACCTTAGCCCACTGTGTTTATTGCCTTGGTGAAGACCATAGAAGACCATAAAATAGCTAACTAAATGCATTACTGTCAAAAGGTCTTGAAAGCATATCTGTTTATCTGTATATCTGTTTCTACCAAATCTGCAACATTTATATTCAATTTGTAAATCACATACTTTTAATTCTGGGAAGTGTGATTTGTCTTTGAGAATAGCCATGGCCTGTTTCAACTAATTCTGGACTCCCAGAAATTAAAACCTGGAACTTTCTATACCATGGACCAAGGTCCAAGCTATTTCCTGTCTGAAAACACTGGAATTTAGATTGCATTGGCATGTTATATAAAACCATGGGCTTCTAGTTTGACCATACACGTCTAATAGCCCTATGTCAATCTCTTCCTTAGAGGCATCCATAAACAATTCAGCTTTGTGCGTACTGTCATGATACCTCAAAACTGGGCAAAATGGTATGTACCAAAACCCTGCTTATCTATCAATCTATAGAAAAATATTTGTCATCAGCCATTTCTCGCAGACTCCTTCCTTCTCCTTGTTACTTTATACATAGTGAAAAATGTTCCTTTTCTCTGTTTTTATTTAGCTCTTTGAAGTCCATATAAAAGTGGGAGGTTCAATATTTTTCTTCCTACAGCAAGTGTTCCCACTCTTGCTTTTTCTATTTGCCCTGTGATTCCTAGAGGACTAAACTCATGATGCTCTGTACTCCCTAGAAGCAATTAAGGGACTAGTCATGTTGATAGTACAATTGTGTGCACTTATGTGTCTTGGTAATATTAAAAAGTATATATTTTTCTCCACTTGATATTTACCCATGTATTTAGTTCACATACTCTAACAGTCTACGGATGTGGTCACACCTACATTTAAAGCAGTTGCAAAAGAAGGACATTTAAAAAAGGTAGTAGCTATTACATTCTAATTGTTACACATGGACAGCCAGGAATGAGACAAAAGTGGTCAAACTGCTTCTGATGGAGGAAGCAATATAAAATGTTCCCCTTTTGTAATGTTTCCACCTTTTCCAAGAGGCGCTAAAAGGTACAGTGTCCCACAATACATTGTTGTAAGGCTAGGTCAATAATCAGTTTAGTTCTACAATCCATTCAAAGACTTTCTTTAAGGCTGCAGTGCTGAGGCTACTGCCATTCTGCTGGGTAACACACCCATGCATAGGTGCAAACTTTTTTTTTGTTTTGTTTTGTTTTGCTGGTGGGTGCTTGCAGGCATAAAAAGAAAACCCCCCAAACCCCAACCCTTTAGTTTTAACTAGGAACATTCCCTCAGTGAGCTTTGCAAATGCCCAAAAGAAACAGTGCATTACTTCTACCTGGCTCTGCAGAATCTGTAAATTGGGCACTTTATGTGGGGCTTTTTTGGCACTTTTATGTAATAGCTGATTGAATCAGCTTTAGCTAAACGTGACAAAAAACTTGCTGAAGCGCCTGATCTTTACAGATTCTGCAAAGCCAGGTTTAAGTCACATGATGCTTCTTTTGGTAAAACATGTTTTTTGTTTTTTGTTTTAACATTTGCAAGTGGCTCCATGGGTGCTGAATACCCATTATTTTTTTCAATGGGTGCTTGAGCCCCGGAGCATCCACAAAGTTGGTGCCTATGCACACATGTCTAATTTATCAAAGGGATTAGTGAGATGGAAGTGATATATTATAAATGCTTGTTAATCATAAAGATGGTTTTCCCCAAGTTTTTGATAAAATGGAACACACAAGTTTGGAAAAATGGAACACATGTTTGTGCCCCATTTGGGATGGGAAAAGGATAGTCACAATATATTTTTGACACTGCTTCATAATAAATTTATAAACTAGTATTCAAGCAAGTAAGGGCATGAGTGCATGGTACATAGGAAAAGGAAAGGAAGAGAGAGTATACATAGCAGAAAATATACCTTTGTCCATCTGAAAAAAAGAAAAAATATGCCTTTAAACTAAAAAGGGAAGAAATTAAAGGTAAATTGCTTGAAATTGAATTACTTAGATGTTGCAAAATTTCTAATGTACTTATTTATTTAATGTACTTATTTATTTACTTTATTTATTTGTTATTTACTTACCAAATAGGCATTTTGTAATGTGGTATAAATGAATACTCAACAGGATAAAATAGAATACATCATAAATTAACACACAGGGTACATCTACACATGCCATTAAGGTGACTTGATAAACTCCAGCACCGTTTATCACAGTACCTAAACAGGACAGAAACTGTGCAGTAGTTTCAGCCAGGGTGAAGCACCTCTGAGCTGGCAGGGGACCCAGGTGATCAGCCCTGGGTTCCAGCAGACAGTGTTGAGTGGCAGAGGAGCTGGCTGGGGCACAAGAGTGTCCCAGCATGTGGTGCCCCATGGCTAGGCAGCAGGCCGGGGTCTGTCCCGCTGTTGCCTGGGCTGCCTGGGTGCAATGTATGCCTGTGTCAGTATTTACACATGCATATAGGTGCAGTTATTTTCACTTCCATAAGATAGTACTGTCCCCGACAATACTATTATACAGTGGTGAAAATTAGCCTGCTGCAGTCTAATAGCATCACACATGTAGACTGCAATACTTTATACTACAGCAAATTACTCAACTGCAGAGTTAAGCACACATATAGATGCACCCACAGGCTGCATCCACACAAGCATGGATGTTTGTTTCCCCAGGGATAGAAAGCAGTGGCACAGCTTGTGCCACCTCTACTTGTCCCTGGGAAATGCCCATGCCATGTGTTCTCTGGAGTGTGGCGGGTTACCTTGCGTAGGTAGGGGAGGATGGGGCCAGCAACTGTGCTGGCTCCAGCAGTCTCGTCTGGGGTCCTGGGAACCTTAGGGAGCTACAGCCACAGCGATCCTGCCACTCGGAGCCTGGCTGGCAGCTGAAGCATGACTCAACACACCCCCTCCCTCCCGCTACTACTTTGCAACATGGAGAACACCTGAATGTGTGGTGTGTGGTGCCACAGATGTGTCTGTGGTGCCACATACCACACAGCCATTCTGGTCTAGATGCAGCCACAGTGTCCAAAAATAGAGCTTAAGAATTTATAATAATATACCATAGTGTATTATGAAGTCTTAAATTTATTATAAAGACACTGCAATCCATGTAGTAAAAGTCTGAAAAAGTTATAAGATTAGTCATCTGTTTTAAATATATGGATACTATAAATATATGGATAATTACAAGCTGAGTATTTAATGTATAGGATAATTATAACCAGATATTTGTTCTTTAATTTTCATAATATTTTGTGTGTAAGCATCGCTGAATTTCTTTTATGGAGCTGAAGGAAATCATTCAGCTATACACATAGATGTGCACACACACAACTTGCTTCAAATGTTCTTTCCAAAGGAAATTAATATCTAAGAGGAAAGCATTATCAAAAACTGATGCAACACTTTCTTAAATTTGAATAAGCCTGATCCAAAACTCATTTGAAATCAATGGAGTTATTTCCATTGACTTCAATAGGCTTTGTTCTAAACCTTAAATGCATGAGCAGTACATCCAATTCACAAGCAAACTTGTTTTCAGAAAAATGGATGTCCAAAAAGATATATCAAGTCCTGTCCCCCCCACCTCCCCCAATCCCTCCCTCTTTTCAGACCTTGGATACTTCTTAACAAAATATTTCCCTAGAAGTATTTTAACCAGTTTCTTCTATTCATTTTCATTTCCAGTATTGCTGGAATGGAAAATAAATAAAATTTATCACTTTGAAAATTGAGTCACATTAGATGCAATTTCCTCATAAGAGAAATGAAATATAAAAATTGATTTTTAATTAAAACAGTATTTTCCATGATAAATCTATTGCAATGCTGCAATAGCAACTGAATTAGAAATATGTTTGTTTGCATTCTTATTGTTTAACTTTTCATTGCCTATTAATTATGCTCTTTAACTAAATAGAAAACTAAGTTTTCAATCTTTATTGGTCATTAATAGAAATGTCCATACTCTCTTTGTCCCATACTGTACTCTCATCTTTCACTCCCATTTTCATTTTAAGGATCATCATCACCTCCTCCCCTTTCTATGTCAGGCTATTTTTAAGCCTTTCTCAGAAGCACTGGGTGTTAGCTGCAGCCAAAGTGGGGGATTTTGATTGGTGTGACAATGCTCCCGCTGAGACCAAAGCCAGAGGTTCCTGGCTAGAGGATCTTGCCCCTCCATTCAGGGTCAGACCGATCACTATTTGGAATCAGGTAGTAATTTTACCGTATCAGATAGGTAGGGACTGTGGGGTTTTTTGCCTTCCTCTGTAGCAGTGGACGTGTCACTCGACTTGGCATCTCTTCAGCATATATTAACAATCTTTGATAGAAGCAGGACATTGGCTCCTGTGGTTCCCCTGTTTTATCTGTAGCAGGCTAGGGTGTTATGTCTTGTGTTGTGTCAGGGATGTTGGTAGTTTTACCAAGATTTTAGATTATGGTTGTTTGGTATGGTTTGGATGATACTTGCCTCAGGCAGAGGGTTGGACTAAATGACCTCTGGAGGTCCCTCCTATGATTCTATCATTTACATGTTCAGGTAACTTGGACAAATGCTTTTTAATGAATGTCACTAAGTTAGGAATTTGTTGACATTGATTTCAAAAGATCAGACCGCAACATATAAAAGACAGAATAGACACCTAGTGTTCTATCTTTTACTCTTCTGTACATAAAATGAAATCCAGAATAAATAATTCTGCATCTAGAAGCAATGTCTATATAGCCTGAAAAAAGGCTCTTTGAAGCTTGTACACATTCCAGAGCACTATCTAGTAGCTCTGCTAAACTTTGGCTGTATTCAAATAATCTGGTAGAATTCCCAATTTACTCAGAACGGCAGCAAAGGGTGGCAGGGGAAGGGTGGCTCTGCACACATCTCAGCTATCACTGCAGGCTCCCTTAGTCTTCCTGGCAACACAAGGCAGCAGTGTACAGGGCAGGCCTGATTGACTGATGCAGACTGCCCATGGTAAGCCTGTGTTTCCTTGTAGAACAATGTGGAAATTGTGAAAGAAGTGTGTTATGCTGCCTGCTGAAGCAGTAGAGTCCAGTGAGATAGACACTGTCTCTGTGGGGGAATGTGGGGGATTCTGAATGACTGTGTTCTCCATTGAGAGGTTCCACTGTGTTCTCTACTGAAAGAAGCATGTACAGACATTTTCTTTCCCAGGAGAAACTCTCCTGGCAGTGATTTAAACCTGGCTGTTCCCAAGATATGTTTCTCCTGGAACAGCCATTTTTACTCTGGGAGAAAAAGCCTGAACATTTGTACACTCATGGTGTCTCCTGGAATAGCAATGACTCCCTCAGGAGAAACTAAATATTTGTATGAAGCCTATATATATATAAACCAATGGCTGCTCTTTCTCTCAATGAAGATTGCCAATACTTTGCTGTGAGTATGTGTAGGTTCTGTAGCTCCTTCCTTCAGTCCCCTTCCTTCCTGCAGATCACTTCAACTGAATTGGCCTGTTTATTGCCAACATTGAGCCTATCTTCAAAAGGGACAGTGGATGGCCCTTTTCTACAAACACAAGAGCTAAACCAAACCCCTCAGAGTCCTGTTCACTTTGAGTTTCTTTTCATGTTAATATGTCCTGAACAATCATTGCTTTTATATGCCATTTAAAGGCAATGTAATTTTCTTGCAACAAAATATACTTGTTCACACTGTTACTCTTGTACTTTCTGTAATCAAAGATATGCCAGTAAATAATTCTTATCACACCAGAATCAAAAATAAGAAAAGGAAAAGTATCATAGCAAGTAACTAACAATGTGATCATCTATGGAAAAGGTTAGTGAAAATGAGGATTCACTATTCACTGGTGATAAGCTTACTAATTGATTTTTTTCAGGTTCCAGTTCTTAAAAGGACACAGCACATTTTGTTTTCTCAATCCAGACCAACAGACTAAAGTAAAAGACTTTATGGATAGCAGTAATAGAAGTTCTTGTAAAATTGGAAAGAAAAATAGAAGTGTTGATTTTGGCAACCAGAGTGTGTGTTTAAAATATGATCTTTCAGTCAATAGATGGACAAAATCAAAAGTGGTCATTCTGGCCAATCAAAAACTTTATTGATGTCATCTATGTCCCTTCATCTTTGGAGGTCTTTAGAAAAATATTGCTATATTTGTTTTCTTTTTAAAAAATAAATATTTGTTTGATTAAAAATGCATATTAGAGCAGTGCACTGAACCCTGCTTTATTGTTTTGTGACTGAGTAAATCATAATCCAAAGACCTTGTCTGAACTAAACATTTCAAATGCAATTAAATGGAAATGATAACCTCCTGAAATAGAAGAAATAAAAACTTAAAAAATTAAAAATAAATTTTTTTGCCATCTCTATGGCAAGAGTTTATTACCTATATAAAAAAGTGTCAGAAAAGATCACACATCCATAGTGAATTTGGGTTAGAAAAGTTAGAGGAACACAGTAGTGTGAAATACTAGAAGACATACACAAAACACTTTCAGAGGGTAAAATTTCATGCAAGGCTTCTAAGTTTGCTGACTGCCTATTTTTTTACAAAGAACTTATGGACAAAGGAAAGATGCAGCCAAAAAGAAGTTGACCAGGAAGTCCTGGGACTTGGTGTGGCTGCAGATGGGGTTTCCAAAAATATAAAGTGGTCTGTGGGGAATAAAATTCATCCAGAACCTCAGGAGGAGGTTCCACGGGTGGAGGTGAAGGGACTGCACTCTGGCACACTCAAATGTCATGTGCACCAGGGTTTCCCTCTGCCTGCAGAAGGTGCAGGAGACTGGGGTATTGGTAAAGCTTGCCACATACATGCCCATAGCAATGTCTCCAAGGAGGAGCCATCAGCTGAGGTCCCCAGTAGCTTCTGGAATAAGGGTGGAGTACAGGCTCAGCCACTGGGGTGCCCCAGCTATGCCTTCACCAAGCAGGTCCCACCACATAGTGTCTGGGTGGGACCAGGAGCAGCATGATGGATCATGTGGTGCATGAGCATGTAACAGTAGCAGTGATGGATGGTGGAGAAGTAGACCAGTTTGGTGTCCTCCAGACAGCTCATGTGGTGGAGCTGGGAGTGCTGTGAGGCTGGGTGAGCTGCTGGCCCCAAGAAAAACTCTAGTGGGCTGGAGGACATGGCGGGGGAGGGGACTGCCATTGCACAGGACTTGGTTGACAAAGGCAAGAATGTCAGGAGGTAAGGCAGATTTCACCTCTTGGACTAGGCGGCAGGTCACACGAACATTAAAATGCCAGTAGACTGACCCCAGATGCCCAGGCCCCAGCATAGCCTGGTTCTAGACAAGATGGTGATCACTGAAGGGAGTAAGCTGGATGCTAGAGGAGTGGGCCTAGGCAAAGTGTGGCAATGAGATATAAATTTGGTCCAACCAGCAGTGGCACTCCTGCTTCTCCCCCACAATCATGTAGGTGAAAGGGGGGGGGGGGGCGTCAGGGTTACAGGTGTGCCAGACATCCACCAGGGAGTACTCTGTCAGGATCTCCCTGAGAACACCTATGTTGGCCTGGTTCCACTCCCTTTCTGACCAGTCCTCCACCTTCAGGGTGACATTAAAGTTCCTGCTAAGGACCGGGCAGTCACGAAGGTTGAGGGTGACAATGTAATTGGCTGCCTGGCTGAAGAAGTCTGCCAATTCCAAGCCTTCTCAGGGATGGTACACATTCAGAAGGTTCAAGACCAGCCAATGCGAAGGACATGGAGGTGCAGCAGGTGGCCCAGCACCACTACAATGTCCTGGAGATCCTCCAGCTGCAGGCCTGAGGAGAACAGGGTGGCCACCCCGCAAGAGGTGTCTGAGAGGTGACTAAAAAAGACCCTGTCTCTCCAGCTAGACTCTTCAGCCAGAGTCATCAGGGTCTTTTGGAAGAATACCACGGGTACCCCCCTCCCAAAGGAAGGAGAGCACCTGGCATCTCCAGAGACCCTTCCTGCAGTCATGGACATTGAGGGTCATGCTCTTAAATAACTTAATGGCTGTGGGGGGCATCAGATCATGGGGCCCACCGGCTGTGCAGTGCCCTTCCGTAGGCATAGAGAGCATCTATGAAACTGCAGGCCCACCTATAGACCTGGGCGTTGCAGTGTTTAGGCCCCTTCTCTTCCCTGCCAGCACCCTCTCAGTGGTGAGGACACCATCAAAATCTCCCCAGCAGTCCAAGGTGAGCTGCACCTTGCTGATGGACTGCTGGTTGTACTCTCAGTCAAGGAATGGAAATAGTTTGCCCCTGGGGACTGCTGGGACCAAGAGGACCACAAGCTCCACAGAGCCCACCAGTTCTTGGCCAGCCTTCTCCTGGTCCTGGGGCTCAGTGGGTTCATTAGGCACCGTCTGAACCCCCTCATCCACTAAGGCCGCGGACTCGGGTTGGGATTGAGAGAGCTCTGTAGCCCCTTGGGACGGGGTAGGGGTATGGATAGGAATGGGACTCCTTCACAAAATGTTAGGGCAGAACTGGAACCCTGCTGGGTCTGTGCAGGGTTCCAACAAGATTGGCCTGTTAGTCAAGGGACCCTACCTCGATGCCCTCTGGGGTGGGACCACAGAGCAGGCTGGTACCAAGGCTATTCTGGGAGGGGAGGGAGGAGACCCATCAGGCACCAGAATGGCATCAGTGCCTGCCTTGGGGTCCCAGAAGAGAGCTACACCTCCCCTCTTAGGACTCACCGGGGTGATCCCCAAGGCCCCTGTGTCCCCCAGGTCATTGGAGGGGGAGGGCTCCGTTACCAGACCTACCATTAGGTCAGCCGAGGCCAAGGCCTTGGAGCCTGCAGTCTCAGTGGGCAGGCCCTGGCTAGCAGAGCAGAGGAACTCCTCCATGGGCTCGTGCTCAAGACCAGCCAGCATCCCTGAAGTGTCCTCCACGGGGATTACCATTTCATCTTTCCCAGGGGTGAAGTGTTGGGCACAGACGTAGTGGCCCCTGGAATT
>NW_005842550.1:620687-629119 GCF_000455745.1 Alligator sinensis
TCCCCCCACATAGTGGCCTTGGGAGGTGGGGAGTCTTTCACATCAAAGGGCTCCAGCTGCACCTGGGCCTTCCACTTGGCTTTGAGCATGGAGGGGACTTGAACCCATTCAGCTCAGGTGGAGAAGCTCCTTCAGGAGAAGGTGAGAGTTGGGGGGAGTGGGGCAGTTGCAGTGGAAGCATGGCTAGGGGTGGGCTGCTACCTCCCTCCCTGGGACCCCACCAAACTTGGTTGAGGGACACGGTCCCCTGAGCTCATGGGGGGGGGGCTGGGTGTTGTGGCTAGGGTGCCAGGGAGACCCAAAGGGGGAGGGGTGCCGGTGGCACGGACATCCCTCTCACCAATGGAACCTGTGGATGTCTTCCCTGCCTGGCCCATGGGGCACTCATGATGCAAGTGCCCCAGGGTACAGCACTGGAAGCACTGCAGGTCCCCCAGCATATAAAACACCCTCACCAGGTTTCCCTGAAAGGGAATCATGAGGCACCCCTTGGCCTCCAGCCACACACCCACTGCCAGCTGGATCATGACCTGACAGCAGAAACAGTGCACATGGCAGAGATAACCCTCCCCATGGTTTGGAGCTGGGGATTCAGGATCCAGTTGGGCATATAGGGTGGGATGGAACTGGGGACCACCCATGTCCCCAGCTCTTCTAGGGGCTCAAGGGAGATGTATTCACCCACCACCCTGAGCCCCCTTTCCACCACCTTTTGTGAAGCAGCCTCCGAGGCAAAGAAAAAAAAACCCTTGCCATGAAAGCGGGAGACCACCATGATCTTAGGGGCCCCCACCACCCAAGCCAGGGTCTGCACTCAAGTCTCAAAGTGCAGGTTCTCCTACTCGGGTAGTTGGCACTTCATGCCCTGCTTAGGGGGGAGAGTGACGGAAAGGGGCCCCACCGCCCAGGCTGGAAGGGCCAGCTGTGGCAGATCCAGGGCCCATGGATGTGGATCACCCTGCAGCTTCCTGGGCATAGCTGTGGCTCCCTCACTTGGGGGCTGCTTTGGTGGGGCCAGGGCTAGGGACGGGATGAGTGGGTGTGCAAGCTGGTGTAGTGCACCTGGTCCTATCAGGCACTGGTGGTCTGAGTTGTGGGGCGAAGCCCTTGCCCTTCCCACCCCCAGCTGTGGAGGAGGCCAAAGAGGAGCCCTTCCCATTTCCCTTGCCCTGGGTCCCTGTTGGTGGGGAGATTGCTTGGGAGCCCCTCGGGGTGGGGGGGTGCTGGCCAGGGAAGACCTCATGGCCCTGCTGGCTCCTCATTAGAGTCCGTCTTGCCCCCATAGTGGGGGTAGACAGGCTTGTCTACCCTCAGAGGGGGTTGGTTGGATTCTGCCCACAGAATGCTGGTTGTAGGGGCATGCACCCCTCGGGGGCCTGACTGGAATCTGCTCCCACAGTGGGGGCTGCAGCAAGTTCTGTGGGGGCCTCTGCCCCCCTAGAAGGCTCCTGCCCTGCCACCACTTAATATAAGGTAGAGCAAAACCAAAAAAAACCCAACACCCAAATGGGCCAGTGAATCCAATAGGGATAGAATGGGGCTGTGGGGGAAGTGGGGGAGGAAGGGGGCTCAAAGCCACTGAGCTACAGCCCCACAGGAAACTGGGTGGGTTATGCCTGGGGAAGGTGGGGGAGGGACACAAATACACAAGGGCTGGGGAGACTTGAGCTGACTTACTCAGCCACACAACAAACACCAGAGCAGAGGGAGTGGACCACAGGACTTCCCACACAAGGGCAAACACACAGGGGAGGCTGCTGATGCAAGTATAAAAGATGGCTGGAGTGGTGGAGGGGCTCTGTTTGCTGAAGCTCTGTACAGGAGCCCCTCAAGCCTCCAGCCAGGCAATTGGCAGCAGGGCAGGAAATGAGGCACGGGAACAGATGTAGTGAGGCAGCTATGAGGGAGTGCAGGAGCAAACAGTCAATTAGGGAAGTAATCCAGTGCAGGTGCAGTGCATGACAGGGGAAGGAGGTGTGGAAGGGAATCCCGCCCCTTTCTCCTCAGGGGGCCAGTGGCAGCACAGGTGGCAGCAGCAGCAGCGGTGATAGCTGGGCAGCCACCTAAGGTGTGTTTCAGGTGAAGGCAGGGTGGTGGCCTGTTGAAGCAGCTGGGGCAGGTGAGGTGTTGGTGGGGAGGCGGCCTGCAGATAGTGCAGGCCCCCTTCCTGGGCTGTCTCCTGGCTGCGGCTTGGAGGCAGGCTGGACTGCAGGTTGGAATGGGAGTGCGGAAGCTGGGGTGCAGTGCTGGGGTGTGGTGCAGTATAGTGGGGGTGTGGTGCCCCCGCCCACAGGAGGGGCGGTGGCATGTGGCAGAGGAACCCCCCCATTGGGGATGGCAGCAGCAGGAGCAAGAGCAGCAGCCTGGGGCAGGAAAGAGCGTGACTGACTTCATCCCAGAAGCTCCTGAGAGTACGTAGCCCTGAGCTGCTCACCAGGGCAGCTTTTTATATTGCTGGAGTCAGCAAATCACAGATACTGGCCCCAGCCTTTAGCTGCCCCTGGCTGAAGATCTAGAAGGAGCTGGGCAGGGTCAGTTTGCCCCAAGCGGTACAATTTACCCCATAACAAAGCGCATGTTCAGGCACATGTGCTGCAGCACAAATCTTCAGCACAAATTTGTGCTGCTGCTATTTGAACTGCTGCAAGCACATGTGCCTGCATGTGTGGACATGCCCCCCTGTGCACATCCAGATGAGCGTACACATGCATTTCCCTGGGGGCAAATAGCAGTGGCACATACTTGGGCCACTGCTATTTGTCCCAGGGGAATGCTTGTGCACATGCACTCGGGTGCATGGCAAGTTGCCCCGAGTAGGGGAGGGTGAAGCCAGGACCTGGGCTGGCCCCAGCAGCCTTACCTGGGGTCCTGGGGTCTCCCTGGGGCTCCAGTGGTACTGATCTGGTTCACAGAACCTGGCTGGCAGCTGGAGTGTGACTTTGGCTGGCCTAGTTCTGATGTTGGGCCACACATACTGCTGCCATGTGCAACAGCCTACTCTTTTCTAACACAGGGTTTTTGAATGCTGGGATCTCCCACTGTCAAAAAAATCCACCATGCTGTAAGTTAGCAGCATGGCAAATGCTTGCATATGCAATGTGTGCAGTTTGCAGTGATGCAGATGGGTCTGTGGTGCTGCATACTACATGTGCATGCTTGTCTGAATGGACCCATAGACCGTGTCCATACATGGTGTGGACATTTGGTTCTCCAGGGACAACTAGTGGAAGCACACCTTGCACCACTGCTAGTTGTCTCTGGGGAACAAGTGACCTTGTTTATGGTATGGGAGACTGGGGCCAGCACTGGGCTGTCCCCAGCAGCCTTGCCTGGGGTTCTGAGGGCCTCCTGGGGTTGCAGCAGTGGCAATCCTGCCACGCAGAGCCTGGCCGGCAGCCACAGTGTGCCTCCAGCTGGCCCAAGTACAATTTTGAGCAGTGCACACTGTCCCTGTGAGGGCTGCTCTGCTTTTTTTTCTCCATGGGTTTTTCTAATCCCTGGATATCCAGAAGTCAAAAAACCCCTCCGTGCTGCTCCCCTGTAGCATGGAGAACAACTGAATTTGTGGCATGTGGCACCGTAGAAGTGTCTACGGAGTGACATACCACACAGCCACACTCAGCTGGACACAGTCTCTGAGTGCAAGATCTCGACTATGACCCAAAATAAGGGTCATGCTGAAAGTGTTCTTCTCCAGCTAGTTTGAGAGGGTCAGGTTACCAGAGGTCTCTCTCCAAACTTACATGCTTCCTGTCTACCAGAATGCTTCCCTTCAATGTATGAGGAAGTAAAGATCTACTGTGACTGCTACTCTATCTCTGCTATAAAACTAAAAGGATGATTTGGTTAATCATGTGTACAGTGTATTTCCCAGATCTGTATACATTTCTTGAGTTATTAAATTACTATATAAGTATGTATATGAGGGGGAGTCTCTTGCTGATGCCCAATTTTTTTTTATTTTTTATTTTTTTTGAGCAAAATGAGTAGTGTAGTATTACTGAAAAGAAAATGGAACAGGAAACCGAATGAAAATAAACTTTAGAGCATTTACTTATAGCAACTGTGTTTTAAAAGGTGAGAGACATTTTGATGTTCCCTTTTCCAAGGTCAGTTTCAAACAAAACGGAATGGTGATGCAATGAGTCATGGGCAGCCAAAGGAAATGGGTGTCTTAGAATAAGATCTGCAATTTGATTTTTTTCCAGGAAGAGCTAAAGAAAACAAATAGAGACAAGAAATGGGGGATTTACTGACAAATAAATCTGTCAAATGTACTACAACCCATGTTTTCAGAAGAATCGTCATCTGCTCATTCATTATCCATCATTAAAAAGCACTGGTCAGGTTTTGCCACCCTGGATTATACTGGGTGCATCTACACAAGATGCTTTACTGAACATTAGACTAATCTACTGTGCAGTAAGGCATAACTGTCTACATGTGTGCAGCAATTACTGCTCAGTAGATTAGTCTAATGAACCATTTTTTGGGTACCTTTAGATACAGGTACTAGAAATTGGAACTTTAAACTAATGCACTGAAATGCCCAAGTAGGCGCTGACTGAGAGCAAATTGCTCCTGGCCAACCTAGGCAGCAGAAAACTGCCTTCCACCCATGTGGAGCTCAGACCCATCCCAGTCTCTGCAGGGCAGAGAGAGTTGTCCCAACTGCCACACTGCTGCCTCGCAGCTATGTGGAGATTAGGACCCATTCAGATCTCCATGGGGTGGGGAGAGGTATCCCAAACTCTATGTGGCAGCTCTCCCACACCCCACAGAGATCAGAACCAGCCCCCATGTCCCCTGCTAGCCTGGGGCTGGCACCTGGAGGAGCTTTAAGCTCCCTCTGGCTGATGCAGGGGGGCAGAGCAGGCCAAGAGCATCCCTAGACTGAACTCCTGTCAGAAGCAAATTTACACTTGATGGGCACATGTTCAGACACATGCAGGGGTGCAGTTTAATGCACTTGCATTTTCTCTGCAAAACATTCTGGCACATTAAGTGCACATGTAGATGCACCCACTGAGTAATACTTCAGTCTACAGCTAGTTCCAGTGGCTTAAAGAGTTGCATATTATAACATAATGAATATTGTGCTATGACTGATCATGCACCTCAGTTCCTTTGATTTAGTTCAGGGCAATGACAAGAGATTCAGTAGTGGCAGCAGCAGCAGCAAAAGGGTCCAGCAGTAGCAGCAAAGGGTCCAGTGGTGGTAAGATGGTGGCAGGGAGGGGCCTGGTGGCAAGGAATCTGATGTTGACAGGGTGGTGAGAGGTCCAGTGAGAAGTCCAGTGGTGGTGAGGAGTCTGGCAGCACTGCCATTGATGCCTATGCCCAATTGGACCAAAAACCCCTGGATTTTGCAGCAGGCCATGTCCCCCCAGCAGGCCAGATGTAGAGACTCCATTAACCAGATCTGGCTTGCTGGCTGTATGTTTGACACCCTGGTTTAGTTTTGGGGGTTTTTTTTAATGTGGAGTTGGACACTAGGTACTAGTGATATACCTTCTGTACATTAAATGCCAATAACTGAGTTACCTTGAATGGCACATATTATCAGGGGCAGATCCAGGATTTTGCAAAGGTGGTGCAGGAGTAGACTGCCACTGCACCCTTGCTCCCCATCTTCTCCTCTACTTCCTGACAACCAAGGCCAGCAGGCTGTGTGTGGATTTGCAGGTGGGAACTTTTAAAAATCCAAAATAAAGGTAAGAATTCTTCCCCCATCCTTTCTCTTCCTCCTCTTCCATGCTCAAAGGCATGCTCCCTCTCTTTCTCCCCACCCCTCCACTCTCTGACCTTCTACTACCAGTGGCCCCACTGGGCCTTCTTCCTTGGGGATGCTGAATTTCTGGGAGATGAGTTTCTGCCTGCTCTAGCTAGGATGTGTAGGCGTTGGGCTTTCCCAGGACAGCAGCAGCAGTGGTGGGTGTTCCCTGCCAGCCTGTGAGCAGGCATGGGGATAAGCAACCTGCCAGGTCCCAACCACTGCCACTGCCAGCCCCAGCAGAGCCCAGGCCCTGTGCAGCTCATCTAGCACAGAACACAAACTCGCCTTGCCTCCAGGAGAGTGGGAACAGTGGGGACACCAGCAGTGGCAGGTGGGAGTAGGGAATGGAAGAAGAGGAGAGGGGAGGGGAAGAGATATGTGTCTGGGCACTGAGGGGAAAGGAGAGGAAGCAAAGGAGAAAATTCTTACCTACTCAGTGGCCGCAGAGAGGTTAAGTCTCTAACTGCTGCTCCTATCATGTGGTCAGAAAAGGGATGTGTGGCCAAACCACTGAACTCCCTCTGCAAATGCCCCTGCATACACTCATGACCATATCAGGGAGATGATTACTGGGGTTGACATAGGTGTGACTATGTAATTTTGTTACTTGTACTAAAATTGAACTTAGCCTGGAACAGGCCCATATTTTTTCTATTTCCAAAGATAACCTTTGGAAGCATGTGAAGGTGGCAAGGAATAAGTTTACATACAAAAACTTTGAGGGTTCCCCACCCCGGGCAGCCATGTGCCGTTTTCAGTCTTCTGGACTGAGATGCTAAATATGTGATGGTGAGGAATGCTTCTGAAATCTATGGAATATTCTCACTGACAAAGTTTTATTTCTCTGAAGCAAAGAGTATACATTTTTTTTTCAAATCTATGCTCTCTTGTAGGTGTACAAGGCTACTGAAAACACCCGGTTTTCTCAATTGGCTCTGTTAAACAAATGTCTGGGCCATTTCCATGAAATATATGAATGATTGCTTGAATTTAAATTTGTGAGCAGTCTCACTGCAGGGCTTAAATTTAAGCTTAAGTTCTTTGCTTGATCTAAGGTGATATGGAGAGGGAGAAGATGCAATAGGAAAGCTATACATATTAAAAATATGCATCAATTATGATTGGTAGAGAACACATCTAAGAAAATAACATATCCTGCACTTTTGTGGTATTCCAAGCCAAAAATGTAGGCCAATCTTTTATTCATAATGTACTATGTGCTAAATGTGTTTTTTTTTTCTTTTTTTGTGCTTTCCATGCTAAATGAAACAATTAAGTGTAAGGAATAGAAAATGTATGGCATTTTATGAGAAGCAAAGGTCTACTTTTAAGTAACTTTTTAAGGCCACTAATGAATTTCATACAATAATGTTTCATTGCTACTTATTTTGTAAAGAAGTTGTTAGGACTTAAGAGAGAAGAACATAAGTATAACATCTTGTCTAATAGAAATGCAAGTATTCTTATAGGTCATAAGAAGCATTTTTTTGTGTTCATTAAAAAAGAATTATATGATTCATGATTATAGTATATCTCTAGAAAGGGAAACATGTTAGTGTTTGGTATTTGATGGAACAGATGTAAATCTGTTGTATTGTAGAAATGACCTAAGAGTTTCTGAATGAAACATAAAGTTTCTATATTCCCAGCTGATCTTGTAAAAATGTAATCCCATTTTGTTCAATTTTTTGCACAGCACACTGAAAATTATGCAAATGACCCATCAACTGTGCATAAAGGGCCTAATGTTTAGGGTAACTGGAAGGCTGAACTGTCCATGACAGTAAAGAGTATATATAACCACATAATTTATGTATAATATGTATACAATCATATATATGTATATCACATAAACTAACTTGCCTTGGCATACCTATGAAAGGATTTGGATCACGCAGTATGAATGCTAGGAGTAGTTGTAGGCTGACATAAAGCTAATATAAATGTCATGTGTGATGAAAGCATAGATTTATTTTGCTGTTCCAGGAAGTTATTTGTTCTTGAGGGCAGACACCAGCACCCTCCAAGCATAAGGAAATTATTGCCATAAATTGCTACATTATTCTTCAAGCTGTTCAGTAACCAGTGGAAAACTATGGTTTTGGAAAGTGCTAGATGTTAGCATTTGTAATAGACAATGTGCGTTCCATGCTGCAATGCTTTATTCCATTATTGCATGCTGCAGTTAGGAAACAAATAGTCCACAAGGCTTGAGCAGTACTTGTATTATTTATTTGGACTCCCCCTCAGTAGTTCAACTTATTCTGTTGATTTTAATTGTGGGTACAGTAAAATACGCATTTCAGTTTACTCCTGGATGACTGAAGATAACTAAAGTTGTATACAATGTGCTGCACAAATATCCACCAATCAGCCATTACAAAGCAATAATAAGCTCAGAAGAAAGGGGTTTTGCATAGGCTTGAGTAAATTAATGGCAGAGCTGGGTGGGCATCATTGATAGAGCAAGCAGCTTGCACAGTTATAAAAGCCTGGGGAGGTGGAAGTTCTTCCTTGTTAACATTGCAACCCCAAGATGAGTGGTCGTTCCTTAAGGAGATGATACTCAGAGCCCAAGGGGTGACAATCCCAATGAGAAGCAAAGGAGGCAAGAGTGCCCAAAAGCCCCTCTGGCTCACCAAGGGCATTCAGGAAT
>NW_005842550.1:629149-631250 GCF_000455745.1 Alligator sinensis
GAATACCTGATTGGCAAAAAGGAGGCGTACACCCAGTGGGAGGGAGAGGCTATCACCAAAGAGGAGTATACCTCCACCGTTTGGGTCTGTAGGGGGGCTGTTAGGAAAGCTAAGGCAGATACGGAACTAGGGCTAGCATCAAGGATCAAGGATAATAAAAAGTCCTTTTTTAAATACATAGGGAGCATGAAGAAGGCACCGGGTAATGTGGGGCCCCTGCAGGATATGCTTGGCAATCTGGTGGTTGCACCAAGGGAAAAACAGACCTCTTTAACAAATTCTTCGCCTCCATTTTCCTGTGCAGGGACTGGGACTCCCCGACCAGGATTCCAGGTGGACTCGGGAGAAATGCTGCCAGGCCTAAGGTCGGGGAGGACCAGATTAGAGAGCTTCTGGAGGGGCTGGACGTGTTCAAATCAGCAGGTCCAGATGCTCTCCACCCCAGGGTGTTGAGGGAACTGGCAGGGGTTATTGCGGGGCCCCTGGCACGGCTTTACAAGCACTTGTGGTGCTCTGGCCAGGTGCCAGATGACTGGAAGAGGGCCAATGTGGTCCCCATCTTTAAAAAAGGGAAGAGGGAGGACCCAGACAACTATAGGCCCTTAAGTCTTACTTCAATCCTGGGGAAGCTCTTTGAGAAGATTATCAAGGAGCACATCTGCTGCAGGGATGATGCTCAAGGGAAACCAGCATGGGTTCATTAGGGGCAGGTCCTGTTAGACCCACCTGATTGCCTTCTACTATCAGGTCACAAAATCATTGGACGCAGGTGTCATGGTAGCTGTAGTCTTTCTGGACTTCAGGAAGGCCTTTGACTGTGTCTCCCAGCCCGTTCTCATTAAAAAGCAAGGCAACTGTGGCATTGATACCTCCACAAGCAGATGGGCTGCAAATTGGCTGAGGGGTCATACTCAGAGAGTGGTGGTGTTCAGGTCATATTTGACCTGGAGGGAAGTGGGCAGTGGAGTTCCCCAGGGCTCAGTCCTTGGGCCCGACTGTTCAATTTCTTCATTAGGAACTTGGATGATGGGGTGAAAAGCACCCCGTTTAAATTCGCAGATGACACCAAGAATTGGGGTGAGGTGGGCATGCTAGAAGGGAAGGACAGGTTACAGCGGGACCTGGACAGGTTACAGTGGTGGGCAAATGAAAATAAGATGGGATTCAATACTGACAAGTGCAGGGTGCTGCACTTAGGCAGTAGGAATCAGCAGCATACCTATAGGCTGGGGAACTCCCTTCTCGAAAGCACGGTGGCAGAAAGAGTTCTTGGAGTCATTATTGACTCCAAGATGAACATGGCTGACAATGCGAGGACACAGTCAGTAGGGCTAACCTACCTTGTCATACATCCACAGATGCATCACAAGCAGGGCCAAGGAGGTGATCCTCCCCCTCTACGCGACACTGATCAGGCCGCACCTGAAATATTGCATCCAGTTCTGGGCGCCGCACTTCAGGAGGGATGTGGACAGCATTGAGAGGGTCCAAAGGAGGGCCACTCACATGATCCAGGGATAGCAGGGCAGACTCTACGAGGAGAGGCTACGGGACCTTAACCTGTTCAGCCTTCACAAGAGAAGGCCGAGTGGGGACCTGGTGGCCGTCTATAAACTTGCTAGTTGGGACCAGTGAGGATTGGAAAAGACCTTGTTCCCACCAGCACCTCCCGGAGTAACAAGGAATAACTGCCATAAGTTGTTAGAGAGTAGGTTTAGACTAGACATTACAAGGCACTACTTCACAATCAGGGTGGCTAGGATCTGGAACCAACTTCCAAGGGAAGTGGTGCTGGATTGGGAGTAAAAGGAAGGCCCAGGGAGGAATAGGACCCCTGCTAAATGGGCAGAAACAATTGGTGACGGACAGAGGGGACAAGGCTGAACTCCTCAAAGAGTTCTTTGCCTCAGTGTTCCTAAGTGAGGGGCACGACAAGTCTCTCACTGGGATTATAGAGAGGCAGCAGCAAGGCACCAGACTACCATGCGTAGACCCTGAGATGGTGCAGAGTCATTTGGAAGAACTGGATGCCTTTAAGTCGGCAGGCCCGGATGAGCTCCATCCGAGGGTGCTGAAGGCACTGGCCGACATCATTGCAGAG
>NW_005842550.1:632607-634420 GCF_000455745.1 Alligator sinensis
TCCCTTCCGACCCTAACATCTATGAATCTATGGCTCCTACCTTGAGGGTCTTTAAGAGGAGGCTTGATATTGAGCTCAGTTTTCATTCCTGCCCAGGGCAGGGGGTCAGACTAGAAGATCTACAAGGTCCCTTCTGATCCTAAATCTATCTAGAAACATATGATCCTCACCCTGAAAACCATTTTGTATTCCTTGGTTAGCAGGTGATAGTAAATTTTAACAAAAGTACTCTACAGAATAAATTACTTGAGCTAGGCTCTCAATGAATTGTAGAAGTCAGGGTATATTTACCCTTAAACTAACTGTATCAGAGATACATATAGCATAAGCTTTCGTGAGCCCAAACTCACTTCACTAGATGCTGTGAAAAGAAATGCGCAGAACAATGTATAAAAATGTAGAGACTGATTTGAATACAAAAGGCAGGAAGAGAGAGATGGAGGGGAGATAGGGGAAGGCGGGCAATGCTGGGAATGACAAACAAACAAGCAATAAACCCATAGGAGCAAAGGGGTCACAAAAGCTAATCCAGGTAATGGGAAATGATCTTGGACTGACAAAATCTTATGCTATACATATATCTGTGATTTAGTTAGTCTATAACAGGGGTTTTCAAATTTAATTCACTTGTGGACCCCTAAAAAATGTTGAATGGAAGTGCAGACCCCTTTGGAAATTTGGAACGGAGGTGCAGATCCTTCTGAATTGTAACTGTGGGTATTGACATACTTTTGATTGATCAGTCATCTTTCATGGACCCCTTAACATATAGTATGAGGATCCCCAATGGTCTGTGGACCACAGGTTGAAAACCAGTAGTCTTTAAGGTGAAAAACTACCCTGTCTTCTATCTGAGTTCAGACTAGTATAGCTAACTACCTTTCTGCTTATGAATAAATTGTCCAGAGATGACCTTGTTGGCTATATCTCATAAGTGTATTTCTATATCTAGGTGAAACATGATGTTCTGGGACATGAGTGAAAATGATGGCTATGGAAAGTCGACAGTGCCATGAATGTGAACTGAGAAAGGAGAACATCAGGTCAGGAATTTCAGGGGATGGGTGCGGGAGGGGAGCACAGAGGGCATGTAACAATAGTAGTGGGAATGTAATGTATTGTATCGGTTTGAGAACTGCTGTGTGGAATGTTTGTTGAACCATGTTGGTCAGGATGTAGAACTGTAAAACAAATAGCTCTGTGTGTGTGTGTGTGTGTGTGTATTTATATATATCTATATCTATATATCTATTATATATATATTACACACACACAGCTATTTGTGTGTGTCTGTATTTATACACAGAAAGAGAGAGACTACATTTTTGTTAAAAAAAATAAAAAATAAGTGCATGTCTATGACTTAGGCTTTCCAAACTCTATCTATAGCATTCGAATCTTACAGGATTAAACAAGGAATATATATTGAGCTCTGATTCTACTTAAGGACGTTAACTAAAGTGGTTCAAAATGTAAGACATGCTTTAATTAATTAACTCATGTGATAAATTACTTAATCCATTTTTTCTTTTGTTTTAGGATAATGAAGTATTATCTGCAGACCCCATTAATTATCTGCAAATATTATTTCTTTCTCTCGTCAGCACTTCATTGAATTGAAGGTATAGTTTCAGCAAATTACTTGAAGCAAACACAGAAAAGGATATATGACTCTTGAAAATACCAAACTAGTCCTGTACTATTACATAGTTGGTTTTCATATGTTTTCATAGATTCATAGATTCATAGATGTTAGGGTCGGAAGGGACCTCAATAGATCATCGAGTCCGACCCCCTGCATAGGCAGGAAAGA
>NW_005842550.1:638259-650222 GCF_000455745.1 Alligator sinensis
TGATGAACTTATAGGCAGCCACAAGGTTGCCTCTCAACCTTCTCTTGCAGAGGCTGAAGAGGTCCAGGTGCCCCAGTCTCTCCTCATAGGGCTTGGCCTGCAAGCCCTTAACCATACGAGTGGCCCTTCTCTGGACCCTCTCCAGGCTAACCACATCCCTCTTGAAGTGTGGCACCCAAAACTGCACGCAGTATTCCAACTGCGGTCTGACCAGCGCCTGATAGATGGGAAGCATCACCTCCTTGGATCTATTCGTCATGCATCTGCTGATGCACGATAAAGTGCCATTAGCTATAATTATTAGCATCCCATTTTGGGCAGTCTCCAGCCAGCTCCAAGCTATACATGGAGATGTCCCCACACAGCTGATGGCTGGATGGGAACTGTGCTGGTTAGGGGCAGGCCCCAGCCAGCTCCAGTCTGGGAGGGGCAGGTCCCATCCCCCTGCCCCACTACACCAGTAGGGTAGCTGACAGCAAGTTCCTAGCTCGATGTGGGATCCCTACCCAGCTGGGGGCTCACGGCTAGCTACCCCACCAGCAGATTGGCGCACGAGGCTGGGACCTGCTCCTCCCCTGTAGCTCTTTCCAAAGCCCCTGGCCCTGATTGAGGAGCTGGGACCAGAAGTGTCCTTCTGCCAGGACAGTGGGACATTTTCCCTACCCAGGCTCCATCACTGAAGTCCACCCCAGCAGCAGAGAGTTCCTGGGAGCAGGGAGCGATCTCCCAGTCCCCACCAGGAAACAGCTATCTCCTGGGCCCATCCTCCCTGCCAGCCCCATGGCTAACACCCAGGGGCAGTCTAGAGCTGGTACAGGGCTGGAGGGGACAGGAGCAGACTGCTGCCAGGAACAGCAAATCTGCTCCCAAATCTCCACACATGTAGATGTCTGCCCACATGAATAGGAAATCAGTGTCTGTAGTGTTAATCATGGTTTACGCTCTTAGATATTTAATTTTGTTGTATTGTATAATATTTTTCAACCTGTTGATCATTTGGTGATCAATGGATTTAAAATCCTTTCCATGTCTTATTTTTGTCTGTGGAGACATCAAAGTATATGCAACAAAACCCTAACAACCAAAGGAACTTTCAACAATAGTGAAAATAAGTTCAGATCTGGTTTTAAACAGGAAGTCGATACTGTGATGTGATTAATAGTTTGCTCCATTCATTAGATCAGTTTTCTATTCAGAGTTTTTGGATGCTGAGAATGAAAGAATGTAGTGACTACTTCCATATTAGTTCCCTTACAGAAACTCTTCAGTGCCTCATAGAAAAAAAAGTACACGTGGCACCTCTGGAAACTAGAGGGGTTTTTTTGTTTGTATGTTTGTTTGTTTTTCTGAAAGCAGCAAAACCAAACTAACTAGTTGACTCCATCTATATTTTAACAATTAGTTTCTTACATTTTCTGAGGTTGACTTTTACACTGCATTTTTTAATTTCTGCTTCTGTGTAAAGAATAAGCTCTGCTTTGAACATGATCTGATCCAACCACTAAAAGAATATGCACTTGTGCTCTAAGTAGTAATCAATTTATTATGGATAGAAAGGCAAATAGACTTTAAATATAGTTCTTTAACCTAAATAATTTCATTGACTGTAATAGAAAAAAAACACATAGAACAGAACTTGTAAACACAGATGGTATCTGGCATGCTTTACAATATGGGCATGGAGTACATGCAGAATATTTCCATGTAAAAACTCTGTAAAACTGTGTGATATGACACAACGTTCTGTCTACTAGGGTTTTTTTTTTTTCTCTTTAAGCATCTTTGGGTAAGAACAACAACAAACAATTTTAATCATGTGCCAGATTTTTTTTAGCATTAAAATGACTCCTTAGAGTCATATTATATATTGTCATATCATATGACAATATGATACTTACAAACGCTTTATTGTCTTGCATGTGCAAAGTGTGCCAATAAAATTGTGCTTTATTCTACAATCAGTAAAATATTATACTCCTTCTCTATAGGGATGTTTATTTAGGATTCACTCGTGTGTGTGTGTGTGTGTGTGTGTGTGTGTGTGTGTGTGTGTGTGTGTGTTTTATAAAGTGGGACATTAAAGCAGACTTCATTCTGTGTGGAATCAAAGTGCAACGGCTTTGTCATATGGAATCTTATTCAGAGCCCCAGCAATATCTATCCTCTTCTAATGTCTATATTTTATGGAGCCATCAGCTTACTTATTCATTCATTCATGCAATTTATATTCTGACAACAATGGCTCAAGTTGGCTATAGTAAGAGAACAAAATATCTTTAAACAGGAAAATGACAAGAGAAAAGTGAGTAAGATCAAAAAATGTCATTCAAGTTTGACTTGTTAAATGCCTGCCCAAATTAGAAGGTATTATACAGATTCTGTTTGTTTGGGCAGTTGTACAAATGTGATTTTGTTGAAGCTTTATAGTCTCACAATTAGATGTTGTATCAACACATAACAGATCACCTAAAATTAATTGGTAAAATTATATGAGACAGACACAACTATTATCTCTCTATTACATTGTTCCATTTTTTGGAAAGGAGGAAATATTGAAGTGAGCTTTAGACCTTCAAAAATGTTGGCCTAACAAACAACAACATCCTTTTTTTACTGTGTCAGTCTAGTCTGGGCAGGGGCCAGTGAAGTTTATGGAAAAATTTTCTTATACCAGCATAAAAAAACATTGCAATTCTTCTTGGGCAGCATTTGGATTCCAGACCTTTCTTTAATGTGACTTTCTCCAAAGGTGGTGCAGCATGAACTAGTACAGCCTAAAGTGGTATTTGCTTGCATTATTTTCTTCTGTAGGTTTGGGAAAGTAAACATTTTCCCAGCCAATACTTCCTTTCAAACTCCATACCATGGAGAGTCCTCTGCTAGTTGTAAGGAAGAGGAGAAAAATGTTGCTTGCCTCGTAGTCTGTGGTTGCAGGTACCTATCTATGTAGGAACACAGAGAGAGAAATGGAAAAAAAAATGGTTCTATTAGGAGTGAATGTTGGGTTCCATAAATACTAGGGCTATCAATTAATCATGATTAACATGCATGATTAACACATTAATCATTGTTTGCAATTTTTTTTAATTCGTTAATCATGCACATGGTTTTGGGGCCTGTGCCTGAACTCTGCTCCACCACCATCACCACCACCTCTGGGCTGCCTCACCAGGCAGCGGTGGCAGTACAGAGGACTGCAGGGCAGCCCAGGCGCAGGCTCCAGGTGGCAGCAGCAGGGGGGGGGGTGTGCACACAGACACAGATATGCAGCCACAGACTTCAGAAGTCTAGGAACGCAGTCTGGCAGTGTGTGGATCAGCACACAGCAGGCCAGTCTGTGAAGAGGAAGGGGCATGGGGGAGGGAAGGGGTGAGGGGCAGATCAAGGACCCCATAGTGAAGGAGGGAGTGGGGCTGGGGCTGGGGCAGGGGCAAGGGCAGGTGTGGGGACGGAGGCCAGGGCAGGGGCTGGAGTAAATGGGGCCCTGGGGCTGGGGCAGATCATGGGACACAGCTACAGGAAGTTCATACAGGAATGCGGGGGAGGGGCTCCCACTGCTACATGCATGGGAGGCACGTGCCCCCTGGATTTTTGCAATGGGCAGAGGCAGGCTGCCCCTGTGGGCTGGGGCTCTGAAAACCACTGCCTTTGCTCCAGGAGCCATGTGCTGGCTGTGCCACATCCCCTGCCTACCCAGTGGTGGGAAGCACAGCATGGCATCACACGGTTCCTGGGGCAACAGCAGTGGGGTACAAAGCCCAACACACAGTGGCAGCCTACCTCTGCCCTGTGCACAGATCCAGAGGACACATGCCCCTCATGCCTCTCTCAGGGGTGTGCAAAGTGGTGTGAGCAGCCCTGCCCCATGCCCCTATACAAGCTGCCCACAGCTCCATCCCACATCCCGCCCCTATTCCACTCCCTCCTACACCATGGGGGCCTCAATCTAGCCCCCCCCAGCCCCTTCCCTAACCCACACCCCTTCCCACCCCACACACTTACCTGCTGGGTGGTGTGTGTGTGTGTGTGTGTGTGCGCGCGCGCGCGCGCACATGTGTGTGTCTGTGTAAGTGTCTGCCCTCGCTCCCAAGCCATAGCCCCCCAGCCCTGCCTCTCACTCCTGACCCACAGTACCCCACATCCTTCAAGAGTTATGTGGGAACGCCACACCAGGCTCCAAACCCTACACACACACTCACAGCCCCTCCCACACCTTCAAAAATTCCCCCTCACACACGCACCGCACACCCATTCCCCAACCATACAAAGTACCTGCATAATTTTGCATAACTTTGAGTTTCTCTGTGCATAATTTTGAGTCTTTAGCTGTGGGATTAAAAGTGAAATTAATTGCAACTAATTTTTGTAATGGTGCAATTAATCATGATCAAATTTTTTAACTGTTTGACAGCCCTAATAAGTACACATGTTAATGTTGTGTCCTGTAGTACCTTGAGGCCAGAAACAGACATTACAATTTTACCAATATATGTGATCAGCAATGATCCAGGTTTTCCTTTCATGGCAGAAAAATGTGCATTTTATCCTTTAAAGGAGAAAAACACAGGAAATGGTGGGTTTCCCTTTGCAACCTGGCAGAGTTCCAGCCCGCAAGGGGCTGCTTGGGGCCAGAAGAAGGGCAGTCACAGGCAAAGGGTGCTATGTGCATCTGTATGTGCATGTGGCAGACAGGCAGTGTGGATAGCAGCTCCTGCAACTCCCTCTGGGTAAGTCTATGGAGGGGAAGATTAAGGCCTCCATGGTGAGGGAGGAAGTAGGGCTGGGGTTCTGCCCAGGTGCGACAGTACATGGGACCTGGGCCTGGTACAGGAACGTGGGGCCTGCGTGGGGAAGCAGGATGGAGCCACAGGCAGCTCATCTTGGGGGGTGGGGGCTGGCACCCTGCACTGCATGCACTCCTAGGAATGGAGGCATAAGGGGGAATGTACACCCCAGATTTGTGTGCAGAGCAGGGGTGGATGTGGGCTGCCTGCTGCAGGCTTAGGGATCCCAATCCTGCTACCCTCCCCCCAGGGGCCTACGCAACCCAGTAGAGCTGTATGAGTCTTCAGACAGAGCTTCGGATCTGGAGAAGCTTAGGACACTTTGGGGTCTGAAGCAGCACATCTTTGTGCGCATCTGAAGCGCTGGCCTCGTTGGGCTTTCTGAAGCAGTTCAGAGCTTCTGAAGAGCTTCGGAGCCACCTTGGAGCTGCCTCAGAGATCCGGCCATAGGGTATAATGGGGAAACAATAAAATATCTATAACTTTGTTGTTTTTTGTTCAATTTGGATGAAATTTTCAGGAACGGTAGACTCTGCAGAGAGAATGCAGTCTAACAAGTTTCAAAGGATCAGTGTAGGGGTTTTGGGGCAACTGTACCCCAAATTCATGAAAGCAAAACTTCTGTTACGTCTATATGTTACAACATGGGGGGTGGTCAAAACTGCAGGGGTGGTAGCTCTTACTGAGGCCACAAAGCCTGCCAAGTTTCAAGAAAATCAGTGCAGGGGCTTGGGGGGAACTGCCCCTCAAGCTGCGGACAAGCAAAACTCGTGCCGTGGGTACTGTGGGACTGACTGTCTGCCTTGGGGCGGGGAGGAGAGACACTGCTGCAGGCCTGCCTGCTAAGCTACTGATTCCCAGTTACCAATCAGTCATGATTCACTCAGGGACCAGCTCAATACACAGGACCTAGCACTACATAACGACTTAATGAGCATCAATTATCACCTACAAAACCAGGCTAAGGAGAGGAAAGAATCAATACAGACAATCAACCGCCCCAAGACAGACAGTTTTGGCACAAGTTTTGCCTGTCAGCAGCTAGGTGTGCAGGGCCCCAGAACCTCCCTACACCTATCTCCTCCATAGCTGGCAGGTGTCGTAGCCTCAGCAGGGGCACCATATCTGCAGCTGTCACCCCGCTGCGCCTTAATACACGCAGTGTCACCCATGGCACAAGTTTTGCTTGTCCACAGCTTCAGGTGCAGTTTCCCCCAAACCCCGGCACCAATCTTCTTGAAACTTGGCAGGCTTTGTGGCCTCAGTAAGAGCTACCACTCCTGCAGTTTCGACCCCACTGTGTTTTAACACACAGCCGTGACATGAGTTTGTCTTTCACGAATTTGGGGTACAGTTCCCCCCAAACCCCTGCACCAATCTTCTTGACACTTGGCAGACTTCATGCTCTCAGAAGAGGCTACCATATCTGCAAGGTTCATTCAAATTAGACAAAAAACAACAAAGTTATAGATATGTCATTGATTCCCCATTATACCCTATGGCTGGATCTCCGAGGCAGCTCCGAAGCTTTGGAGCTGCTTTGGCTGGATCGAGGGGGAAACCCAGTTCAGAGTTCTGGATCGGATCATGGCCATCTGAAGTGGCTGGATCCGAAGCCGGATTGGATTGCTGCCAACTTGCACAGGCCTACAACCCAGCAGGTGGGACCTGGCATGGGAGAGCAGAGTTGGGTGGTCATTGGTGCCACCTTTGGGTACTCCATGCTTGCTTTGCTGCTATGGTGAGGCACCCCCTGCCTTCTGGGAAGCAGTGGGGTTCACAGCTCCATACAACATCTGCTGCTGTTGGGTGGGCAGGGAGCACCTTTCCATGGTGGTATTGCGGGCGTGGGGCTCCTGGTGCAGCACCAAGCCTGCCCACCCTCCTGTGTTGGGTCCTGCCTACTGGGCCGCAGCCTACATCTTTCCCTTCACCCCAGGCTCCACTCTGACCACCCATGGGGGTGAGGGGGAGGCAGGTTTCACGCTCCACACTAGCTGCAGCAGCCACTGGCTCCTGCAGGTGGCAGCTAGGGCTTGGGTGCTGTTGGGCAGGGGACAGGAGGCTGTCGGCCCTGGCCCTTGTCCCATAGCCTTGACAGCTTGGGGCCCCCTGTGGCAGGAGGCTATGGGTTGCTAGTGAGGGGCACGAGCAATGCTGCAGAGGTAGGGCTATGGATAGAGAGTGAGGGGCATTGGCAGGGCCAGGAGACTGTGGGAGTGGGGAGTGAGGGGCACTGGCAGGGCCCAGGGGTGGCTGAGTCAGGAGTGAGGGGCACCAGCAGGGCCAGGGGGCTCTGGCTTGGGAGTGAGGGGCAACAGCAGGGTTGGGGGGTAGGAGACTGCTTGGGAATGAGAGGCAATGGCAGGGCCAAGGGCAGGGCCCAGAGGGCTGTGGGTGTGGAGCAAGGGGCAATGGCAGGGCCAAGGGGCTGTGTCTTGGGAGTTATGGGCAACAACAAGACTGGGGAGTCTGTGGGTCCAAACTGAGAGGCAATTGCAGGGCCAGGGGTCTGTGGGTTGGGAGTGAGAGGCAACAGCAAGGGCAGGGGCAGGGTACCAGCATATCAGGATTGCTCAGCACCACAAAGCAGCAGTGTGGAAATGTACAGCTGGACCTGTGTCCTGGTGAGTGAAGGGGTCAGGAGGAGCTCTGATTTTCTATGATAAAAAACCAAAATCAAAACACCAAAATATATAGGTTTTAAAATAAATTTTATTATAATGATTGAGGCACTGATAAGCTCTTAAATTACTTTAAAATTGTAAATATATCAATAAAACACTGTGTTCAACTTATACCTATACATATAGTGGCATTTTATTGCAATTGTGGAAAAACATGGATTTTGGGTTTTTTAATCAGAGACTTTACAATGTTTTGTTTTTTTTTATCAGAGATTTTTATTTTTAAACAGAGAAAGCCAGGATCCCTGGGATCAGAAACTGGTCTATACCCATAATAGAATGGAAGTTCAGTATACATGGACTGGCTTAAAAATGCTGGAACCCGGTCTAAGATTTGCCACCCTCCCCCAACCAAAGGGCAAATGTGTGTTCTGTTCACTACCAATCTAAACTACACTGCTGACAGAAAACCATGTAACTTAGATTGATTCCACTTCAGGCTTTTTTAATGTCTGTACCTAGCCTTAAAGCCCTACATTGTTCAATTTCATACTGTGAAGTGTTTGAACTAATAGCCCTGCTTTTTTCACAATGTAGCTTGAACAGTTTCCTCTCTGTTTTATTTTAGAGTTGCAATTATTGCCTTTTTGAATTTTCAAAGTGGATGAGATAAAAATGATTAAGCCTATGCTCTTCTGCAATCAGAATGTATTTAGGGAAATTAACAGCTCTCAGTAACTTTTAAAAAGTGATATCCAAGCTGGAGTAGGAAATATTCTATTAATTTAAGAATAAAATACCGTATTCTCCAAGTAAAAAAAGGACACAAAAATATTTTTCTTATGTATTGCAAAGTTTAATATCAGGAAGTGTCATTTTATTGATCTAAGGCAGAGGTTCTCAAACCGTGGTCCGCAGACGACCACTGGTTTGCAAGCTCCATTCAGGTGGTTTGCAGAAAGGATGCAGAAAAATCGAGAATATCTATACTTGTAAGACTACTGATATTAACATATGAGTTGTGTGCTTTGATTTGTAGAACAAAAAAAAGTTTAAGTGGTCTGCCGAGACCCTCAGCAATTTTCAAGTGGTCCATGGAAAAAAAAAAGTTTGAGAGCCACTGCTAGGTTTGTTCCCAGATCTTCTAACTAGCTTGGACACATTATTTGTATGTCTAAAGTTAGGTACCAAATGTATAGTTGGACATGACCTGATTTTCACAAGTGTGGGGTATCCATAGGTTTGCTTGAAGTCAACTGAGGAGTTTCACATTTTCACCACCTATGACAATCATGTCAGCTTTGTAAATAAAGATGTAAGCACTTCTTAGAAATATATATTTGCATATGCTTTCAGACATTAGCCTCTGTGCTTCAGTTTTTTCTCTGCTGAAAGAACAGTGGAGAAAATTTATTTAATTTTCTGAAGTGTGTTAACATCCTCAAATACAATGCAAGAAAAAAGGTATCATTTTTAAAATTATGCTGTCCTATAGGACTCCAGAGCTTGTGGTTCCTCAGTTTTCATTTCAAACTTTGCTAATTGTTTTTTACATATTAACATCAAACTTAATATAGGGTGCCCATTCCTAAATTCCAAAGCACATAGGTTTCACTCCTTCATTCTTTAGCGAAGATACTAGTAAGGATATCTCACCCCTTTAAGACCTCTCCCTTGTAATTTTTCCAAAGGTTTCCTCCCCAAGTGGGAGGTTCAGAAAAAGAAATATTTCCTTAACCATTTACAGACAAATTTTACCCTACTCTTGTTGGAATCCCCAAGTCTGATTTATTTATGGCTCTTTGCTGGGACCACTGCTGATGCTAGGAGCCCCTCTCTCCTCCCCCCACAATGCCTGGGCATGTTATCCCATGTGTGCTGCAGTGAGATGGAGGATGGGAGGTGCCTGCATGGTAAGGTAGAAGCCTGTGTGGCCCCAGCTGCTGTAAGGGTGAACAGTCCTGATTTAACTCATTATGAAACAAATTTTTGTTGCTGAGGTTCAGTCAAAACATCCTGAGGCAATTCTAATAAAGCATTTTTTTACCTTTTAAGTTGGCTCAATGTTCATTTGTGAATTTAATTCCTGCAGAGGAATAAGATCAATTACTTCTGTTGAAACTTGGTCTTTTGAAGCAAACATTAAATCAAACCACAAATCTAACACTGAGCTGCACTGGCCAGGCATGCTCAGAATCTGGTAGAAAGGAATCTTATCATGATTGCATTCCCCAGAATCTTATCATGATTACATTCCCCAACTCTCTCACGGGCCACTCTATCCCCATATCTGAAGTACAGTCCCCTATACCACTTACTCCCCCAAAACCCATAAAGGGGGGACATGACATTAGCTGTGGTAGAGCCTCTTCTATTGCAAAAAGTCACATTTGAGAGTCAAAAAATTCATGACAGCTAATATGACTCAGAAAAAAAATCTAATCCTATATTTTTCCCCATATATCTGACACATTCCAATTTTCATCACAGCTGAAGTTAATTAGACACAATTTTTTTTTTAGTATTTGTTGGCCCACAACTCTATTGCTTCCTGTCTCATAGTCTGGACTAACGTCTGGCCCTACCTCCAATGGAAATTAAGGAAGAAAGAAGTGAGGAGAGAGAATATGCAAGAGAGAAGGAACAGGAGTAAAATGTTCTGAGCTTTAATAAACAGGCAATAATTGGTCTTATAATAACCTTTTTACTCTGTTTAGTGAGGGCCAACTTATTAAATGGGTGCAAGCCCTGCAAGTTCAATGAAAATTTCAATTATGTTAAATGAAAAGAAGGTGACTGAAGAAATTTAGGCAGAACCACTTATTTTAAATTCTGATACTGTTTACAGTGAGCTGGGCATTTTTTCTACCCACTGGAAATGCAATCGCCATCTCGTAGAGCTTATGGCCTAAGTAAGATATCAAGCAACATTTAAAGAGTAGGGGATAGGAATAGTAAAAATGCACAACTTGTTGATATATTATACTTGTAAGGAATATTTGCATGCTTATGTTCCAAAGGACCATGAGAAAAATCAAATTGACATTTGAATCAATAGAAGGCTTTTGGCTTATTTTAAGGTAGGTAAAAGAGAAAAAAAGCAATAGGCAAAAAAAGGGAGAAGTGACACATGGTGTGTGTAGCTTTTTTACCACTAGTGAGTGGTTAGCATTGTATGAGGGATAGTTATATACAGGGAGTTGTTAATAATATTGAGAATTCTTTCTCTGTTCCTGTGCTATGAAAGACCCTATTCATTTCTATGGGAATTTGGAGAACACTTTCAAGGTTTGGGTAGCAAACCCTCCACCTGAGCCTTTTCAGGTCCTGGGTGGGTTGGGATTCATGTAGTTATTTTGGTTGTCTCTGTGGGTAATGGATATTACAAATTTAGCCCACCTTCAGTGGTTGGTACACAAAAAAAAAGAGCTGCATTTGAGTTGTGCAGTGAAGAAAAATATTCAAACTATGTGTTAACAGACGGGCATTATGCATTTTGCCAAGAATATTAATACACAGAGTACATTCTATTTTGTCAAAGTTGCTATTGATAACATCTATTATAGTTATCTTATTCCTGTTAGTAGCATTTCCTATGAAGTCTAGCAACTTGAAAATACCCTTCTTCTGTGTGTTACAAACTAAGCCGAGCATGTCATTTTCTCCTTTCAAGAAATGGGTCACAATTAGATATTTCTATTACTTTAAAGTGAGTGGAATGATAAAAAAGCTGTGTTATAAAGTAGTCTTTCCCATAACTGAGTCTTACTGAAACAGGCAGTATTAAAATAAAAAATACTACCAATTCCAGGTGTTCAATATTATGGGGGGTTCTGAAGAAGGGAGAAGCAAGAAAGAAATATAATCCTCCATGAAAAAGTTGGTACAGTATAGTATTTTCCAATTAGTCTTGGGTATAAGAAGGAACTATTTAGGTTTTAGCTGTTATGCAGACAGATATATCCAGACTTTTTAAGTCCTAAAATGTTTATTTTCCCTGAAGAGAGTAGAGTACAGTGAAACTTCTATTTATGTTTCTTCAATCTCTGGACCCACGTTTGTTCTAATAAAATGAATAATGCAGCCAACTAAAACAGTAATGTGGTGAAATAGAGTTCCAGCCAATGAGCAAGGAGCAGCTTCCACACGTACAAATAAAGGGACTGATTGGCTCTAATGATAACCTTACTAACAAGGTACTCCTACTGAACCAGTACTCCTACTGAAGCTTTTCTTTCAGCCTCTGCAGATTGTGAGCAGTCAGCATTTTAAACTCAAGACAAGGGCATGGGGGGAAGGAAGGGGGGCACTGGCTGCAAATTTGAATGGGAACTCCCAGCTGTGACAATGATGTAAAGATGGTAAGGATTTCCTGTTCTAATGTGAGACCAAGGCTGCCAATGCAGTTACTTACCTCATTCAAAAGCTCATTGTGTTACATAATGCCTTAGTCATTAAAACCAAATTTACAATAGAGGAATTTGGCATTCTTAATCCAGCCCGTAATTTACCTCATCTATTCCTCACAAGTGTGTGCAATGACACAGTGGCA
>NW_005842550.1:650253-654815 GCF_000455745.1 Alligator sinensis
CTTGCTTCAGATTTGCTTGGCCATACGGCCCTCCACATACCAGTATTCATGGATTCCCTGCCAAGATACATAAGGACACCTAGTATAAAAATTACAATGATGGAAATATTCCTAATGCTTTCTCATTGTACTGCTCCAATCTTTGCTAGGGTGGCATGTACAGGTCATTTTCTGAAGCCTGTACAAACAGGTAAATGCTACATACACTATGGAGCACCATTGTGCATTATTTTTCCAGAAACTCTTCAGTTTTTCTTCTATTTTATTTTTATTGATAAGGAGGTCTCCTCTGAGATGTCTTAGGAGTAAACAGCTAGCTGACCTGGGGCTGATGTTCAGGCATGGGTGACCATCTTTCAAAAGGAGATATACAGGATCATTTGAACTGTCATTTGGATCTTATTGATGTATGATGATATCACATCAAGGTAAGCTTTCTTCCACAGGCCCAGATCCAATTTTCCTAACTAGTTTTCTCTAATAACCTGTGCACATGCCTTTTCTGAATAGCTCCCACCTGGGAGAATTCCCTGCCATCATGGATGCTTCATTAATACTTTTCAAAAGTTCAAAGGAAACTTTTCTGAGTTAAATGTTTGTATTGGTCTCCATTTTGAGAAAACCACAGGAAATGATACTAGTACCAAATCATTCTGATAGTCTTACTTTGTTAGTCTGACTTCTCACAGTTTCCCAAGCTCTTAAAAGACTCTTCAAATTTCTCACAAGTCACTGCTTCATTGAGCTCCACTGTGAAATGTCTCATGGATGTAGGACAAAATTGTACCTAACTGGCCACATAGAGACATTCATTTTCTCCTGGGAGAGTTGCTGCCCTTCCAGTGGAAACCATGAGTGTACAAATGTTCATGATTTTTCTCCCAGAGCAACAATGACCACTCTCAGAGAAAAATAATCTCAGGAACAACTGGGTTAAATTGCTCCTGGGATAATTTATCCTGGGACAGCTAATGTCTATTGATGATCTCTTCTGAGAGAAACCACAGCACAGTTCTCCAGCATCCCAGGGTGTTTTGCTTCTGCCTCTGTCCCTTCATTTGTCCCACCTCCCCACACACACAAACATGCACACACTCAGTGTTGCTTGAGTTGGACTTGATAGCTTCACCTGAACAAGAAGCAAAACATGACTTCTTACCAATCCCACTCTGTGCTTCAGAGAAGCACAAACTGACTCTGAGCCGTCTGGGTTTGCCAGTCGGGGCTGTCCTGTGCACTGCTGCCATCTGTCTCCAGGCAAACAGAGGGAGCCTGTAGAACAGGCTAAGCTATGTGCATAGAGGCCCCCTGGCTAAGCAGTATCTGCATTACAATCTCTCTGCTCTTCAGGGCCTTAGAATTAAGACCCTGAAGAGCAGAAATGTCATTTCAGGGTTCTCCAGGTATGTCTTTCTACTTGAAAAACAAACCCAGGAGAATTTTCCCAGTTCATTTGACTGTGTGTATGGAACTTGAAACAGCACTATGAGCTTGAAAACACTGACCTCTTAATACTTAAGCCAGATCTACCCCATGGATTCTATTCTTAGTCATTCAAATCTTTAAGTGTAGATATAGCCTGGGACACAGAAATTATTCATTTTATAAGGGATGGACAAAAGGCTTTTAACGTTTTTAAAACCCTTCATTCTTTTAAAAGCAGTTGGTTTGTATTCAAGCAACTTTTTTAATCTCAGCATAGTATTGAAGGTAAAATATTTGGGGAATGATAAAAATGTGTTTTTTTTAATTTAAGAATCCTGTTGGATGGTATGTATTATGCCTAAGGAAGTTCTGCCATATACAGTGATCTCACAGGCACTACTCTGAACATTTGCTGAATGAATCAACTTATTACAGCATTTTGTTCTTGGCTTTAAAAAATAGTGTCTGATCCTTTGACTTCAGTGCACTGAAAATTATAATTTTTTTCATTCTATTACTAGCTATTACATCTTCTTCCTCTCCTGGTATTAGACAAAAAAGGTGATGTAAGAAATCACTAAAAATGCAAACGCTATCATCCAAATAGCTTAAAGAAAGTAGTTTTGGGTACGTGAGGTTGTAAATTAGTATAATTAATTAATTGAGCAAAAATAATAATTAAAATCACACCATTTGGTCCACTTTGAATAAAAAAGAAGTTTAGGTTTTGGATAATTAAGCTTTTGCTATACATATAGCATGTACTTATACTACATGGAAAATATACTCTACACAGTGGTTTTCAAACTGGGGTACACATATTCCCAAGGATGTATGGCACTTTACCAAGGATATGTGCCTAAATATTAATGATGATGGTGAAGCTGCTGATTGGACAATGTGCAATGTGTAATTGTGCTGCTGCACGTCAACATCAGTGTCAACAGTCTTCCTAAAGGATAAACATGATAAGACATCAGACATAGGGGGTATGGACAGCAATGTTTTGTAGAAAAAAAGGGTATGTGACCAAAAATGTTAGAAAACCACTGATCTATAATTTGCGCCATTTTCTGATTAGCTTGTGGGTGGAGTATAAATGGCTTTGAGCAACAGACTCCTAACTGATTGAGAACATTGTTTTCCTGCTAAATGTAGCCACCTATTTCTTTCCATTTTAAGAAGGAGAATTAAAAGTTGAGAAAGCCTTGTTCTCTCTGGGCATTTGTACATGACACGAGGGTTTAATTCTTCCAAAACTGAAGCAGTGATTTTTAAAAACACCGCTTCAACTTAGGTTGAAGTAAACCCCCGTGTCATGTACACCCATGTCCACCTGATCCTTACCTGCCTCTCCAGCAGTGGGGAGGGGAAAGTGAGCTGCTGGTGGGCAGAGCAGTCCCTGAGCTGTGGGAGGTAGGGGGGAGAACTGGTGTTTCCCCACCCCTGCCCCAGGTGATGCCCGGGAGTGCACTGCAGCTGCAGAGGGAAGCACCAGGCCCCCAAACAGCTCAGGCAGGCAGGAAATCTCCGGGGGAGAAAAAAAAAACAAGATCAGGCTCGCTGCTTTTTTTTTTTCCTTCTGTGGAGCCTGCCTTCCCGGGCTGCCTACATGGGCTGCCTGCACAGCCCCTGAGCTACACGGAGCCTGGTGCTTCTCTCCATGGCTGTAGGGTAGGAAACTAAAACTCCTCAGAGGTGTTTTACTTTGCAGTGCCCCAAAATCATTTGCTGCATCCCAAAGTCATTTAAGGCACATGATGCTGCTAAATGTGCTACAGGGCTGGAATAAATGCACGATACACTGCCAAATATGGAAACAGCAATGCCATTAAAGTGGTGCAAAGGGCATTTAACCCCCTTTAAGCCCACTTTAAAGTGTCATCTACAAACGCCCTCTCTTCTCAATAGTCCTGTCACACGTGCCGTTGTGATCAGTAATGGAATATGAGTTAATACTTACTCATCCTTAAAGAATAGTTTTAAGGCTTGACTGGGCCATAGACTGTGAGTCAAAATGAATTGTGCCATGTCATGGGTTTACAGGAGTGAAATCCAAAATCAAAGCCAGGTATAAGTCCTGAAAGCAAGCGGAGGGTGAAAATGAGGTTACAGTCAGGTCATGCAGTTGATTCAGTCTAGGAGGTCCAAGACAGGAAAGGAGCAAGCAGGTACAGTCAAGAAAGTCCAAGCCAGAGGTGCAGAGCATGGACTCAAGTTTAGCAATTCTAAGCAGGCCAGAGGTGGTTTGCCGCCCAGAGTTCTTATTCATAGATTCATAGATTCATAAATGTTAGGGTCGGAAGGAACCTCAATAGATCATCGAGTCTGACACCCTGCATAAGCAACTCGAACTGTGAAGAAGTTCTTCCTAATGTCCAATCTAAATCTGCTCTCTGCTAGCTTGTGGCCATTATTTCTTGTAACCCCCGGGGGCGCCTTGGTGAATAAATACTCACCAATTCCCTTCTGTGCCCCCGTGATGAACTTATAGGCAGCCAGAAGGTCGCCTCTCAACCTTCTCTTGCGGAGGCTGAAAAGGTCCAGTTTCTCTAGTCTCTCCTCGTAGGGCTTGGTCTGTAGGCCCTTAACCATACAAGTGGCCCTTCTCTGGACCCTCTCCAGGTTATCTGCATCCTTCTTGAAGTGTGGCGCCCAGAATTGCACGCAGTACTCCAACTGCGGTCTGACCAGTGCCCGATAGAGGGGAAGTATCACCTCCTTGGACCTATTCGTCATGCATCTGCATGTGACTCTGCACTATCTCAGGGTCTACGCTTGGTAGTCTGGCGCCCTGCTGCTGCATCTCTACAACCCCAGTGAGAGACTTGTCGTGCCCCTCGCTTAGGAACACTGAGGCAAAGAACTCATTGAGGAGTTCAGCCTTGTCCCCTCTGTCCGTCACCAATTGCTTCTGCCCATTTAGTAGTGGTCCTATACTGCCCTGGGTCCTTTTACTCCCTATATAGCTGAAAAACAATTTCTTGTTATCCTTAACTTGGGATGCCATCCTCAGCTCCATGGTAGCTTTGGCCTGTCTAACTGCCTCCCTACAACTGCGAGCAGAGGAGGTATACTCCTCTTTGGTAATCTCTCCGTTTCCACTTTTTATATGCTCCCCTTTTAGCCCGTAGGCT
>NW_005842550.1:655273-664282 GCF_000455745.1 Alligator sinensis
GATGTCGGCCAGTGCCTTCAGCACCCTCGGATGGAGCTCATCCGGGCCTGCCAACTTAAAGGCATCCAGTTCTTCCAAGTGACTCTGCACCATCTCAGGGTCTACGCATGAAAGTATGGCGCCTTGCTGCTGCCTCTCTACAACCCCAGTGAGAGACTTGTCGTGCCCCTCGCTTAGGAAAACTGAGGCAAAGAACTCGTTGAGGAGTTCAGCCTTGTCCACTCTGTCCGTCACCAATTGTTTCTGCCCATTTAGCAGGGGTCCTATTCCTCCCTGGGCCTTCCTTTTACTCCCTATATATCTAAACAACAATTTCTTGTTGTCTTTTACTTGGGTTGCCATCCTCAGCTCCATGGTAGCTTTGGCCCATCTAACTGCCTCACTACAAGCATGAGCAGAGGAGGTATATTCATCTTTGGTGATCTCTCCTTGTTTCCACTTTTTATGTGCTCCCCTTTTGGCCCTTAGACTGCCCTGGATTTCTCTGGTCAGCCAGGGAAGCCTCCTGGCCCCTTTCCCTCTTTTACCTCGCATGGGGATCATCTTGCTTTGTGCCCGAAGGATTGTTTCCTTAAGGCACAGCCACCCTTCTTGGGCTCCCATCACTTCAAAACTCCTACTCTGCAGTGCATCCTTGACTAATCACCTGAGTTCATTGAGATTCTTCTAGGTTATATAATCCTTATGACATAATATCATATGTCATTATCTTCTAGGTCATTCTTCTAGGTTATATAATCAATGTAGGTGGGGCCTCCAGCTGAGAATTGCTTATTCTGGGTCTCTAGAGCCTGGAACTGGGTCTCTCCCATCTGGAACTTCTTTCATTACCAAAGTAGTCTATGGCAGAGCACTTGTCCTGACAGAGCCTAGATTTTTCCTTTGTTCTTACATAGTCTGTAACAGTAGTCATGGCAAGGAAATGAGAATTTTCCAATTCTGAGATAGTATTTGGCTCTACCAGATTTGGTATCTATAAATAAAACCTTGGAAAAAATGGCATAGTGTAACTGGGCATACAGTTAGATGTAGAATGGGTGCTGCAGATATGTGGAGCATATTAAGAAACATCACACTGGGGATTATAGAACTTCGAGAGGGAGACCGGTAATAGCCATACTTCTAGAAGGCTGAGGCAGCTAGAGAGCCGTCTTTATAATGTTAGCAGTGGATACAGCTCCATAGCATAAGTGCTTCAAGTCCTAATACAGTTCTGAGAAGAGTTTAACTCTGTTCACAGTGATCTAAGTGCCCAACCACAGCATATGCCTGTGTAGTTGCTAATATTGCTGACACTGGGTAAAGTTCATGTAAGTCTATGTAAATGTAACCCTTCTGCTGAGCGACTGTCAGCAGCAACAAGGGCCAAGTTCAATTTTGGGGTACTAAATATATTTCACCTTGGCTCAAGCCCCCACCAGACCACCTGGGAAACACTAAATGATTCACTAGGGAGTCCAATAAAACCAAAACCCTTCCCTTATAAGCAGTATAAACACAAAACCCAAATTTATTATAAAGAAAAAAACAACCCACAAAAAATACTAAATATAATTTTAAAACAATATAAATTACAAAACAAAGTCTGTAGGTGGCACCCTGTTGGGGAGGCTTTATCCATACCCAGGCAGTCTGGGGCTTGGGGCTTCCGAATGGGTAATTCCGGTGGATTGCACCCCTATACCTACCCTTCAGCAAGACCAGAGAGTCCTATGAGCAGTTCCATGGATTCACTGCACCATGGGGAGCTGCTAGAGAACGTAGGTCCTTTTGTCTTGCAAGGGGCCCCTCATTGCTCCCTGCGAAGCTGTAGCATCGATCTTCACTTCCAAGTGGTGGCTTTGAGGGGTTAACTTCAGCTGTCATCAGCATATTGTACCCCAAAATTTCTAGTCCTAATCTCAGCTCTGTTGGGACAGGAAACTGCAAGAGAACTCAAAGAAAAAACAGCCAAACAGCAAAAGAGCCTGAACTGGAACCAGTACCAACCATGTTGCTTGGTCAGGACAAAGAGCTACAAAAGAGGTAACATGTGCCAGGTCCAAAATGTGTCAGACCCCAAACCTGCAGCAAACGTACAGCAGGGCTCAACTATGCTGAGCCACAACAGCTGTAAAACAATAAAAGGGGGACTGAGGCCTGTGCTGTACCTGGGCCTGAACTACAACTAGTGCCCAACTATACCACTTGGTTGAGGCATAAACCGCAAAAGGTATAGAAGGAGGCCCAGGCCTATTTTGCTAGACTGGGCAGCAAAAAGCCAGACAGGCCTATACTGCACTGAGGCCTGGATAAATAGCAAGTAGTGCCAGGTCTCACCCCAGCTCAAACTGTGCCAGGCTTCACCCTGGCCCAAACCTGCTAGCTAAACATATGGCTGGGGTTCAGCCACACACAGCTAAAACTGTCTAAAAACTATCCCAGACAAATGTTCATCAAACCTGCTCTTAAAAATTTGCAAGTACGGAGAGCTAACAATTTACCTATTCCAATGCTTATCCACCCACACCATAAGAAAATTCTTCCTAATATCCAACTTAAATTTCTCTTGCTGCAATTTTAAACCATTGATCTTAGTCCTGTCCTCAAAGGCCTCTTACCATCCTCCATAAAATCAGCTTTCAGGTATTTGAAGGCTGTTATCAAATCCTTCCTCAGTCTTCCCTTTTCCAGAATCCCAAATATTCTAACCTTTCATCGTAAGTAAGGGTTTCTACTCCATCATAGCAGGGTCAGCCATTCTCATTTTGCATCCCCAACAACCATGTCCACCACTGCTGCTGATTCCACATCACTGCCAGTTCCCCCAACTATTGATTGAACCAAGTGATGATGAGAATTGTCAGCAGTTGGCAACTGTGTTTTGTATGTATCCATTAGGAACTTTTTGTGCTCCACAGGTGGCATTGCCCTACGCTTTTGAAAAAGCTTCCTAAAGTATTTTTTTTTCCAGATCCCTAATTCTTTTTTCTTGCTCTCTGATGGACTCTTTAATTTATCAACATTTTTCAAGAAGTGCAGTGCCCAAAACTGGACACAGTATTCCAGGTGAAGCCTGAAGGGTCAGTTTCCTTTACTTGCAAGAGACAGTCCTGTTAAAACAATCTAGGATACAACTAGCCTCTTTCACAAGAGCACACTGGGCATGTCTACACATGGGCATTTAATGCGCATTAGCCCAATTCAAGGTGCATTAAGGGCATATGTCTACACGTGTGTACCCTTAATGCACCATCAAAATGGGGATTTTAGGCTAATCACACCTAAATGTGATACCTGCATAAAGCAAGTACCAAATTCAGGTGCTATTAATTAAAGCACATTAACGCATATGTATACATATTAATGTACATCAACACAGGGCCTTTAGTGCTGGGTCTGCCTAGCCACTAGGTGGGCAGCCAGAACCCAGCCCCAGGGCTCTCCTCCCCCAGGGCTGGGCTTCTCTTTGGCAACCCTTAGCTGCAGGCTATAAAAGCCTGTAACCATTTTGTGCCTTGGGGCACACACTCCAGGAGCCTGAGGGAGCCTGTTGCTGTGTGCAGCTGTCTACCAGGCCTTGTGTGCCCCCCTGGACAGGACCCAGGCAGCCTCTGCCCATCCTGTCTCCTAGCTGGAGCTGCTTTTTGGCCACAGGTGAGTGTTGCAAAAGGCTGCAGCCTCCTGCATCCCTTGTGCAGCCCTGAGATTCCCCCCAGGGCTTCTGGCCCTGCTCTCTATGGCAACAGAACCAGCACCTGCTCCCTGGTCCTGCTCACCTCCAGCTGTCTTTTTGCAGGCACTGTGGTGAAGCACCTCAGACATGCAGCTCCCCCTCCCTGGCTATGCCCCTGTCCTGGGTGGTGCTGGCAGCCCTCCAGGGCTGGCATCACAGGGATAGCCACATGGAGGCCCAGACAGCCAGCACAGGAAGCAAGTCCAGCACATCCTCTCCATTGAGCCCCAGCACCACCCGGGTGTCCACATCCATTCCAAGTACCCAGGGTCCCAACTGGACCCAGAAGGAGGTGCACAACCTTGTGGCAGTCTAGGGCAGGGCCAATGTCCAGAGGCAGTTTGTGCAGGATGGGTGCTCAAACGCCTACATTTATGAGGTCCTTTCAGCTGGGATACTTGAGTAAGGCCACTCCCGGATGGTGTTGCAATGCCATGTGAAGGCCAAGGTCTTGCAGGCAAAGTGGGTGGCTGTGACCAACTTCAGTCATTGGTTTGGTCATGCCTAGAAGACCATGCTTTTCAGGTGGGAACTGAACCTCATGTTGGCACCCCAGGAGCCAGGCTGCACCACTGTGAGTGCCACCAGCAAGGCGGCCTGCCATCACCTGCACCCTGATGCTTCTGGTGACACGTCACTGGAGTTGGGGACCTTAGGTCATCAGCACCCTGTCCCAGCCACCTCCCTAGTTGCTGCATCCACTGGCAGCTTGGGGAGCCCTACCCAGCAGATGTCTTACTCTTGGCCTAGGCCCATACCTTGCCATGAGGAGAGTCCAGCCATGCCACTGCCAGCAGCACTAACTCACTCCTAGTAAGGGCCCTGGCTGGGCACTGGCCTGCCACTCACCACAGGCCATGGACACCGGGCACAGGTGGATGCCATTGCTGATGGAAAGCCCCACACTGAGCTGCAAGCCCCAGAAACATGATAAGTCCTTCAATGGTGGGGGGGTAAGTCCTGACCCAGTCCCTGCCCCACCACCCTGCCCATACTCTCCTGGCCCCAGGTTCCATTCCCCCCCCCCCCAAACACAGACAGGTGGGACACAGTTCAAAACTTTATTGTGCAGCCTGTGTCTCTGCAGCTGGGTTGGCACAGGCCTCTCTCATGCCAAGGAAGGTGTTGATGCTGGTGGCAATTTTGTCCATGGAAGCAGGCAGCAGGGATGCATAGCACTGCCCCAGGTAGCCCTCCTGTGGCAGCAGAAGTTTCAGGGCAGCCTGGGCTTGCCCCTGTGCTGTTGTAGCTCAGAGTCCTGAACCAGGAGCCCAGGTGTGCCCTAGGGACCAGCAGAATCATCATCAGCAGGGCATAGTGGCTTGGGCATCCCTCTGCCTGCACAAAGAGCTCATTGTGCACTGCCTAGGGCACATGCAGCATGGGCATGCTTGGCACACAGCAGCAGCACAGGGGGGTGGCCCCATGGTGCCTCCCCAAAGAGGCCCCCTGTGGGGAGGATAGGGGCACAGCAAGCCCCTCACCCCAGTTGTCCAGGAGCCCCACATATCTTTAGCACAGGCATCATGGGCTTGGCAGCAGCACAGCAGACCAGTTGGCCTGCAGGGAAGGGGGAAGCAGGGTCTGGAGCTGTGGCTGCAGATGCTACAAGCAGCCTGGGTTGGCCTGCCTGGGGAAGGGGATAGGGGAGGCAGGCTACCTACAGCCAGCACCTAGTGGGCTGCTGACCCCAGGGGAGCAAGCCAAGCTGATGGGCTCAGCCATCACCTACATAGGCCCAGCCCTTCATGAAGAGCTTACCATGGTCCCTGGGCACCCAAATATAGCCAGCCTCTGATCTGAGGCTGGGCAGTGCAGGGCCCTTGATGTAGAGCATCTCATCCCTGCAATGTTGCAAACTTGCACAAAGTCCTTCTGCCTTTGTTTCTGCAGGGCCAACATCTGGATGTGGGGAAGAGGTTGCAGGGCCCAGTGGGAAGGCTACAGCAGGGCTGCTGCCACTCACCACTGGAGCTGCCCAGATGCACCAGGGTGCATCAGAGATTGGACTATTCTGCTCCAGTGGCTGGTGGTGGCAGCTGAGAACTGGGCAGTGTGGGATCAGGCTTAGCAGGAGGCATGGGAGGCATGGGATCTGGCCTGGTGGGACAAGAACATCACCCAGGGGGACTGGCCAAGAGGAGACATAGGACCAGGCACAACAGGTGCACTGGGCCCAGCTGGTGACCCTGGAGCAGCACCATGTGACACTGCTCCAGCAGCAACTGGCCAGCAAGGGCCCCTGGGTCCCACCTGCTGCACTGCAGCGGGCCCCCGCCTGTGCCTCAGAGGAGGGCCTCTGCCATCTCCCTTCCGCAGGAGGCCCTGGAATTTGCTGCAGTCCCCCGACCCTCAGAGGAACTGTCCATGGCCAGGGCGCTGGCCATCTGCCACTGGGCTCTGCACTCCAGAAGCCCACATCTCACAGTTCCCCATTCCAGGATTCAGACAAAGACTGAGAGAATGATGTATATAGTTTACAGTGTAGGATGAGGGCTTTTAATTGTTGATGGATGGGGAGGGTTGTGGAGGGGCTCTGTGTATTGGGGAGGGAGGGAAAGGGGGGCTCTGTTGGTTGTGGGAAGAGGTGGGGGGGTGGGGCTTGTGAGGGGAATAAAGTTTTTTATTGCAAACATGTGTGTGTCCTGGAGTAGTGCTGGTGGGCGGGCAGGGGGTAAGTGCAGCGGGTAAGTGTGGGTTGTGGGAAAGGCAGGTGTTGGTTGGGATAGCCAGGCATTTCTCAATGTCCTAGCACTCCAGGTGGAACCAGAGGTGTCATAGCAGGTCTTCAAAGTTGGCCCAGGTTGACTGAAATGTGTCAACCCACTGTTCATCATGCCATTTCTGTAGCACAACATGCTTCCACCAGTGATGGCTGGCATGGTGAGTCCAGAGGTGGCAGGGTTTGTGGGACAGGAGCACAATGGCAGTCCCAATGGAAGCATCCTGGAGCCTGTAGTTGCTCTGGCTGGCAGGAGCAGCTATATGGTAGTAGGGACCCTGGAAGTCCATGTACCAGTCATCTAGCAGGTGGCCACAGTGGGTTAGTGACTTGGACAGCACAAGGTGGCCGAGCAGCAGGTAAACGGGACAGCTGTGGCAGCCCTGAGCAGGGAACCCTGTCCCTGGGCACCAGGACCAAGAGCTGGGGCAGGCAGGGCTGGGAAGTGCAGCTGCAGCTATTTCTACCATGCTGATGCTCTGACACGAAGCATCACCCCAGGGCACACAGTGTGGAGGGTGTGCTTTCAAGATGGCTGCCAAGTGCTTGCAGCCACGTGTCTGAAGGCTGGAGCTCCCCTCAGTGGCCACAGGGGCACATGCCAGGGCTGGACTGACCTTGGACTATAGTTATTCCCAAGTCTCACCACATGTAGACACCTGGCAAAAAACATGTCATGCACATTAGCTTAATGAGCATTAAATTGAAGCCTGCTTAAATTCATGTGTAGACATGCCCACTGTTGACTTATATTCAGCTTATGATCCTCTAAAACTTTCAGATGCTTAGAACTTAGTCAGTCCCTAAGAGAGAAGAATCCAATGAGACACATGGCCAGCATGATTATGATGCAGAAGTATTTCATTTTGCCAAAGAGAAGGAAGAGGGTTTGCCCTCAAATTAGAACCTGGAAGACAAATACTATGCATCAGGGTGAAGGATCCTAGTTCTGGTATGTTGCAAAATTACTTGTAGGAATCAAGCCCATTTTAATTTTAATTTGGATATGTGCGATTATAACATTAATAAATATGTAATAAACTGGAAAAATACAACTTTTCAGGAATCTGTGAAACTGTTAGAAGCATTACCTAGGGTATGTATCTCACAATTGATTCTGCTGCTTCCAAGTAATGTTTATTTCTAAAAGAGGCCAGTATAACACAGATATTCCCATTTTTGTCCATTGATTTTAAAAAACCCTAAAATTCAACATGGCATGATAAGAGACAGCTCAGGTAAAAAGAAAGCAAATTTCCCCTTGTAATTGTTGGGAGGGGGGTGGAACTATTTTAGGCTAATCATTACATTATAATACCAAGACACCTCCCACAGTTCTGCAAGAGGTGGAGTGGGGTGGGGAGTTGTTAACAAAGAAGTGTGTACAAGAATCAGGCTTCTTATTTTATGCTAATGGATTAGCCCATTTCTAGGCATTTACATGCTTTCCCTGCTTATCAGTGCTAACTGATTAATTCATCCAATATCATTCTCCTTGCCATATCAGTCAGATGTGAGACCATTTCTATCATTATTTATATAGTATGTGATACGTGAAACAGTCTTTCCTTGAAACAGGATGGTAAATATCAAATTTCATGTGACAAGCAGTAAACATAAAGGCTTAATGGGTTCTTGGATCTCAAAGATAATGTAATTACAATAAAATGTAGTTAGTCCTACATACATAGCCATACATTATTCTGGAAAATAAAATAATCTAAAAATAATATGAAGTGGTGGTATCTGCTCTCAGCTGTCTTACAAGCCACTTCCCCTGACTTCTTATTTTATTTATCAAATGATCATGCATATCCTTTTAAGAAAATTGGTAACCCTATTAATTATTTTATAATATTTAGAGATTTGAAGAGGTTGGGAACAGGGAGTACAATTAAACTATTTATATCCACTGAAGAGAAGGCTAATTACTACTGATTTGCAAGCAGTCTTTTAAGTTTCACAATTTTTGAATGAACTGCATAGCCTATTTTTAAATTGATTTGATTACATTTTATGATAAAACAGCTTGAATTTGTGTGATATGGCTTTCTTTTTTAAATAAGCCCTCTAAAGACTATCTGAAAAGCCTAACTCCATGTTTTGTTCTTATTTTTAAGCATTCTTCCTCACACAATACTATATTCTGGCAATGCTTTCCTTTAATTTGTTCTTCTTCTATGTGAACTTCTGGGTAAAGGAAGCATGGAAGCTGCTGTTTCAGAACATGTGATATAACTTAAAGACCTGTCTTAAGAGTTCTGTGGGCTGCTTAGCCCACGCTTGAAAACTCTTGAAAAAGAGGCTGAAACAAGCTAAAGAACAAAACTGGTTTATACTTCACAGAAATGTGCTGAGCTACAGGCCTAGATTGTATTTTCTGTCACTAGCTGGTTTTACCATGATAGACTTTGTCTTCACTTTTTAAAATACTAACAAACTCCTTGTGGATAGGATCAAATGACTGCCCTGTTCCCTTCACCTGTGAAATTGCAGAGATTATTTGAAAAGGGCCATTGTTCCCAAGGAATGCCAGGGCTAGTCCAGGAAAGAAAGTCTTCATTTCAGCAGG
>NW_005842550.1:664335-668441 GCF_000455745.1 Alligator sinensis
AGCAGGAATTTGGAGTCTGCTTGAGAAGGCCATGCAGTTACTAGGTGAAAGCTATGGCACATTCATTCAAGATCTAAACAATTATACTAACTGGGAGTTACCCTTCTAGGATTCCTTTTACTTACTCTTGCTGAGTGGGTGGGAAGGAGAAGGAAGCCTCCACCACTAAAACCATTGGGCTTGAACTATGGTTAACCATTCAGACATAGGTTCCTCTGTTCTTACTTCTGTCCTATGCATTTACAGTACTGGTTTGCATTCATGTGAATAAGCTTGTGTGTTTAAAGAGCATTTTTAAATCAGCTACAAATAAAATATACAAGGATCTAAGGGAAAGATGAAGTATATATTTTGAAGGCCTGACAGATGACACCTATTCCAAAAAAATTAAAAAATCACTTCCAAAGTAAAAAGTGAGACTAGAAGCTGAGAGAATACTCTGATATTTTTAAAATTATTTGATATACAGACACAGTCAAACCTTTCTTGCAATAATCTACTGGGACTGGCTGGCAATTTTACTGTCTAAGGTCCCTAGTGTGTAGGTTTCTCTGACATTTTCTACAGAATGAGTTGGGAATTTTGCCAGCATGGACTGATGCTACTAATAAAGTGTTTAACTTTTCAGAGTTCTTATTAGGCGTATCTACCCCTGTGCCACAGTAGCTTTAATCTATTATGCATTAGATGCAGAACATGCAAATGTGAAACACAAAATAATGATTAATAATGTTAATGAATTTGTAAAAGAAGTCTGACCTAAATATGAACTGATGATAATAAGTACTGTGCTCAGTGAGCTGAACCACTGAAAATTTTATTTTTTGTATAAATAAATTTCTTTCCTGTTTTTGGTTTCTGACCTCATTTAATCACAAAATGGCAACATTTTATTGGCATTAAATATTCAGGTTGTAATGAACTGACTGCAACTATTTTCTGAAAGTATAGACTAGCATGTAATAACACTAATAAATAATGTATCATGAATAACTCAGGAGTATTATTTACAACTTTGGGAATTCTTTTTTTTTCTTTTCTTTTTAGAGATTTCCTGTGATCTGGTGAAAAATTGATGTTATAACATGATTGTCCTTAGACCCCAGTATAGATGGCACACAAAAGAAGCTTGTCCTTCTGGGGCCTGGCTTTGAATCAATTACAGACAACAGAAAAATACTCTTTTGTGACTGCTAAAGTTCAGGAATGAATTCTGGCAGACTCAGTCAAATCCTAATGCAGCATCCACATTACCAACATCCAATTGGCAGCTTTAGTGTGTAAGTCCCAAGAGAGACAGGGTAATGAATGGATTTAGTTAAGGTGCCCTGACTCATCTACAGAGTGGTATATTCACCAAGACTCTCCTTTATGACCTCCAAAAAGCTGTCACTCAAAGAAAAATGAAGTTTTAGAATGTTTGCTAGCTACTGTGGCATAGCACACTAGCAGGTTTTTGTAAGCTATACTCCCCTGCAAAAGGCTGCCTTTCATTTTCTTCTTGATCAATAAAAACATGACAAGGCTCCGCTATTTGCTTTTGTTATTCTTTTTCATAAGAACGGGGGCACTTTAAGGTCCGTACATTTCTCTTTTTATCCTCCATCTCCATTTCCTCATTCTCCAACTATTTTTCTGGCTATTGAGAGTTTTAAGTAACTCCATAGAATCAGGCACAACATCTTAGGTCACTAATCATACTAGGGGAATTTCTGGTGAGTGATCCAAGCATTTCTTCCTCAGCATTCTCATAATCTTCCAGGCTGTGCATTGAAGGATCAGACTTCAGCCTAGACTCCAATATCCTGTACAGCCCAATAAGGTACTGTGTCAGGGTAAACCATTCAACCTAATATTCTATTTTTATATGATTTTACATTACTTTCGCTGTAGTATAACTGCACAAAACTGAGTCAAGACTATTAAGATTCAAGATTTTGAATCACTATCAAAAGTGATAGAAAGCTGATCAAACCAATGATCTAATTTGATTTTTCAGAATGATCTGTTCAAATATTTCTCTCAACAAAAAATTGAACTCTGAATTCCTGAAAGGAAGGGATAGCTAAGATCTAATTCCTATCTTGCTTATGCTAGCATAAATTAAGATAAATTTCACTGAAGACAATGGATTCACATTGCTCTAAAAGTTGAATAACAGGAGAACCAAGCCCAGATCTGTAAAATACTATAACTATACTTTTGACTAAATTTGATTTGATGGCACACACAAAGCCAGAGGCATTCCACCAAGGAATTATTTTACACTTTCCCAAATAAAACAGGCTAAAAATATTGAGGAACAGATGTATACATCACCACTTTATGTCCCAGCTATGATAAGAATATGGAAAAAAAGAAAAAGAGTCTCCATAACAAAATCCACATTGAAAAGTTAGGCACTTTGAACTTTCCCATCACCTTCCCAATGTTTCCCCACAGGCAGTCTAAAAGACAACTCAGCAATGTCTGAATGGAACTGCACACAATAGCTCCTTCACAAGTAGGTCTTTAATTGATTACGGCTGTGTTTATAGAAGCAGAAGAGAATTTACACAAAATGACAGATTGCCTTCCTTCAGTGTTAAAACAGTTTGCTAATGTCAATGGTAACAGAAGTTCCGTATACCTCATCTTCAGGCTGGAAAAAGTCTTAAAGATGAGTTCCTTGTTTCATTAGTGTGGAATTGTATCTTTGTTTCTTTTATTTTCTGTTAGAGCAGTGATATTCAGAGCTTTCTGGATTGAACTGACAGTGTAAATTTACGAGAGGTAGAGTAACTAACTACTTTTTTCATGAACATAAGAGCATCAGAAATTGTAGATCCAAATACTAAAAAGGAGAAAAGAGAAAAATAAGCAATACAAACTTAGTGGAGCTCATTCCCATTGTACCGCTGCTGGTGTCAATTTACTTATCTATTCCCAGGGGCTTGAGAGTATAGTTAAAAACTTTCATCCAAATCGAGTACTAGGAGCCCGTTTTATTTTTTATTTATATTTAAATACACTTCAGAATAACAGGTTAACAGCACAGTGTACAGATGTATTTAAATTGGTTCTATTAAATGTTTAGCTACCCAGAGGTACTGAGGCAGATCCAGATTTCAGTTGCAATGGCATTGACTTGGAGTGATTCAATCTTGGTAATCGTTTAAAGTCAATAGCATTAGTCCACACGTATAGCAATGTAATTCAAATGAGAATCTGACCCAATGAAGTCAGACAGAGTAACTGTCTCTGTCTCTACATTATAAAAATGTGTTTTTTCATTTCTCTGTTAACAGTGACCTCTACTGATGCAAAACTGTAACAACACACACTTTCTTGAATACATAAAGATGCAATATAAAAAAAAACCTAGAACTCTTGGTTCCAAAATGATTCCTTTTATTAGACCAACTGGAAAATGGCAAGAAAATTGTCCTTTTCTGCAAGCTTTCCGGACCAAAGCCCCTTCGTCAGGCTCTGGGAAAAGTGTAGATGGTACAAGGTGGTAAAAAGTTCCCATAGGTAGGAAATAAATTTCATATTTGCACAGAGGGAGCTGAAGATGGAAGTCTGTCCCTCTGGGTCCATGAGAGTGTCTTTGTGAGCTGTGTTGAGTAGCTCTTTGATGTGTTGATCAGGTAGAATTCCTGATCAACACATAACACATTTCATAAAGATGAAATAGCATTTCCTCAGTAAAAATGATTGCTGTGCTTTGGCAATATGTGATTTTAACATTTTTTCCATAATTTTAATTTCCAGCCTATGAAATAACTTTAAACTTTATAAAAACCTGAAATCCTGACTTCAATTTATGTGTATTTCATTGTTGCTAACTTGCTTTAAAATTAAAAATTGATAACCTGAAAATGGTTGCTGAAAATTAGTGAATTTCTAGAATTTTAGTTTTAGTGAATGGTGCTGATAATGAGCTATGGAATTTATATACATTTTTTATTATTTATTTGAATAGACACAAAGAATCTGCACCTATTTCTTATGCAGATGCATTACTGTTTGTTAGTCTGGAGGTAAGGTAAATATTAAGAAAATCGATGAAGGTGGTAAATGTTTCTCATGTGTTAAAAAAGACATTACAAATACTTTGTTCCTGC
>NW_005842550.1:668455-682863 GCF_000455745.1 Alligator sinensis
CTTTCATGTATAACTTTGGGTGCATCTACATGTCGCCCTGAATCACCATAGCAAAGAGCTACATCGCCATATAACACGCTATGGCAACACAGCAATCACATGAGTCTACACATGATTGGCAGCTACTTCACCATAGTGGCATGCTCCCCCATTATAGTGTGCTGCTATGGTGAAGTACTGGCAAAAACTAACCATGCACTGTACACATGGCACAGTACGGGTGGTTACTAAAGCATACTAAAGCATGGCGCTGTAACGTCACTGCAGGATGACATATAGGCATTGCCCTTTAAGTATCACTTGACAGTCTATAATGAATAAACACTAATACCCCTCTTAACAGAAAATGAATAGACTAGATAAGTATGCTAATATCAACAGTAACCAAGACAAGAGGAAAAATATCTTTGCAAAATAGTTCTGAAGATATGAAAATACTTGTTATGTCCAGATTTGAAAGCCTCTTTTCAGGATGTTACTTAATAAGTCTTGTCTTCTCAAAACTTGAAAGATTGACTTGTAACTGTATGATTCATCATACTGTCTGCTTATGCTGTTGTGTTGAACTATACCTCTGGCACAATATAACAATCAACATCAACATCACATCACCATCAACATCACCAACCCAAGTGGAAATAGGACCACACAGGGGTCATTGGGTAATGGGTGTGGTGTTTTGGAGCATCAGCTTGTCTTAATCTATCACTGAAATTATGTTACTTGCCTAAAGCAATGCTGCTTGACCTTTGGGCACTGTGTGACAGATAAATGGCATGGATGATCTGCACAAAAGATTGGGCCCTGCACTGCCACTGTCGGGCTTGTATGCCTGGATAGGGCTCTGCCTGTCTTCAGCTGGTCCCCACACACTAGGATTGAGACCTGCATCAGGATTGGATCCTGATGCCCTGTGCCACCACTGCCCAGCCCCACATGTCAGGCCCAGGCCCTGCTGCCACTTTGCCTCACATACTGAAATTAGGCTCTGTATCACCTTGAGCACCCAGTCCAGCATGCAGTGCCCTGCTCTCCAGCCTGTGGGACTCCCCATAGGTCCCAAATTTGGCAGCACAGGAGCAGTGCCACCACTTCCCATTCCCAAATTTTCAGACCTGCAGGGTGCCCCAGGGTCTGGATGACATGGAGCTAGGGGCTGTATCTGGCCTGCAGGCCTGCGGTTGAGCATTCCTGGCTTAAATTATTTGGCCTATAGTTTAAACACAAATATTCAAGAAAACTGTAAGATGGTTGTAGACAAGCCACAAAAAGAAAAACAGGGGAACTGAATCAGAAAAAATGCATTTTTGTTAATTATTTATTCAGTTAGAATCACAAAACTCCAGATGTATTACACAACTTCCTATCTTCGCTACCCTTCTGCATGCTAGTCTGCTTCTTTCCTGGTGACTGGATAGATCAGATGTCACTTCTCTTCTACTGGCACAATATGTTCAAGTAATAGTAATCCAGAGTTTGCCTTATTCAAAAAGCAAATTAGAACATAAAATAAATACTGTTAGTAAAATAATATGCTGTGATGTCTCAGCCCTCTTCCTATAACAGATTTTACATTGTGAAATTACAAGCTGGATAGTTTTCTGAATACCAATTAAGAAGTTATACTTTATAGAGTATGAAAATATATACAGACATTTAAAAATCCTCTGAGCTTTAAACTGAGTATTTGTTTGAATAATTCTCGATGTTACTGTCCTTGAAGCAAACTCGCTATACTCTGAAAGACTGTAATCTGCTTTCAGGCAGGTTTCAAACACCCTGGGGTGCTTGGAAAAAATTAGCATGTGGCAATTTTCTGAGTAGTTATTACTTGGGAGAATATCTCTTTGAGCTATCTCTACCCTCTCATAATCTAACACTGATTTTCAGGAAGGGGACATAATGCATAACTCATATAGGATAGCCATGGGAAGTCTGAAGACAGACAATCTGTCAGTTTCTGGTGTCTTTTCTGCTTCTGCTGAAATTTATTAAAAAAATAATACCTAGTAGATCATATCTGCTCCCAGAGGTTTCATTGCTTTGTGAGTATTGCAAAGCTATAATTTCTATGAACTTGCACATATTTATATCGGTGGAAGGCACTGGGATTAAATGATATATCAAGTGATGGTCCAAATCTGCAGTCTTATTCATGTAGAGTAATATTTTAGGCTTCTGAGTGCTGTAGGATTACTCCCGGAGCAATGTACAACTCTTCATTTCCAAGGACAATGGCAGAAGTGGACAGAGTAGCAGTCATAAATAGATTACACTGTGGTATCTGTCAGTGGGTGTTTTATATTTTTCAACAACATACCATTTCCTCCTAAGCCAACATATAATACTAGGAAAGAGTCTAGTTAAAGCTTGTTTCTTAAAAATACCAATGTAGTTATAATATCTTTACTACTGTAACCATGGTTACATTGTGGTAAGCAATTTACCTAAATATTAACAGGAAAATTACAGTTCACCCTTTCATCTGCAGCTGACCAGCAACACTAACTGGTTTATGTGGGAGAAGAGCCATGATTTGCTTCCTGTCATTTGAATATGCAGTGACATGTACACCAAATGGGCAAAAAAGAAACAGTAGCTGTACTCCTTGTCATTTACTGCCCAACTATTCTAAGGGCATGGCAAATGTCGCGGAAGATTATTTCATCTTCCACCTACTTGATGACCAAACAGAATCTACTAAAAGGAAAGTATACTACAGATACATGCTTTCAAAGATTGTCTCAATGTTCAGCAAATAATAAAACTACAATGGCCAAGCTAAAAAAATGGAACAGTCTTGTCACTTCAATCCTTCCATAATGCTTTTACCTGTCACAGACTTAAAGCTTAAATCTTCCAATCAGGAAAAAAAAGATGTCCACATGATCTTGTTGGCTAGATCCTCAGCCAAGATTTGTGCAGTTCTGTTAACTTTGATGGAATTTCATGCCGAGTTTAGGATCTGACACTCTTTGAACAATGTTTGCCAGTTCCTAGTATGACCACTCATATTGCATACCAGAACATATTGAATTGGCCTTTGAAGACAATGCCTAACATGATGATCTTACAAAAATCTATGAAATTATTTTCTGTCTTTCTATTATTGTCTATGCCTAACAGGATGCAGGATGACCACGCTGGAAGACACGTTGAGGATACAGGCTGACCTGGACAGGCTTGTAAAGTGGGCAGATCTAAACCTGATGATGTATAACACTGAGAAATGTAAAGTGCTCCATCTGGGGAGAAATAATCCACAACATACTTACAGGCTCAGAGGTTCTCCATTAGCCAGCAGCACAACCAAAAGAGACGTGGGGATCACGATCAGCCATAAAATCAGCATGAGCCAGCAGTGCGATGCTATAGTCTGCAAAGTGAACAACACTCTGGAATGCAACAACCAATGCATCACAAGCAAGACTAAGGATATCATCCTCTTGTTCTACCAAGCATTGGTGAAGCCACAGCTGGATACTGCGTCGAATTCTTGGTGCTGCAGTTCAAGAGGGATGTGGAGAAGCTGGAAAGAGTCCAAAGGAGGGCCACATGAATGCTTAGAGGTCTGAAGAACAGACCATACAAGGAGAGGCTGAGGCACTCAGGACTGTTCAGCCTAGAGAAGAGTAGACTCAGAGGGGACTAGGTGGCAGCCTGTAAGTATACAAGGGGTGAACATCAGGGGCTAGGAGAACATCTTTTCACCAAGGCACCCCCGGTGGAAGACTAGGAATAATGGCCATAAACTGATAGAAGATTGATTCAGATTAGACATTAGGAAAAACTTCTTTACAGTTCATGTGTCCAGAGTCAGGAATAGACTCCCCCCAGAGGTGGTACAATCACCTTCCCTGGGGATCTTCAAAGGATGACTGGATGCCCATTTCGCTGGGATCATCTGACCTCAGCAGTCTTATCTGCTTTGAGCACAGGGGGCTGGACCTGATGATCTCTGAGGTCCCTTCCAGCCCCTAACTTTTATGAATATATGAATCTAACAATCTATGAAACGTTGAGTTTTTCTGTGCAAAATTTTGAGTTTTTAGCTGTGCAATTAAAATTGGAATTAATTGTGACTAATTTTTTTTTAATTGTGCAACTAATCGCAATCACATTTTTAAATTGTTTGACAGCTCTAAGAATAATAAAAAATAAGGTTGGAAGGGACCTCCAACCTCTTTTAGTTCAACCCCCTGCTCAAAGCAGGACCATCCCCAACTAGATAATTCCAGTCAAGGCTTTGTTTACTTGGGTCTTAAGTATGAGACCCAATTATGAAATCTTGACCCCCTAGGCCTATAATGGAAAAAATTTCCCTCGAGAAACTCTTGAGAGATGCTTTGTGAATTACTATGTACTAAGTTAAATCTGGGTTGGAAAGTGAGAAGACATTTTGGATTGCTCTTTCACTTAGTCAGCTTTTTAAAATAACATGCCATCCAAAATTACTAAGCTGAGGGCACAGAACAGAGCATTTGTATCAATGTGCTAAAGCCACAACTAGAGATAGTCCTGGGTGAACTTAGTATTTTTCATTCTTGGTTTGACCACAAGAGAATCAAAGGAATAGAAGACTGTGGAGAAAGATGTATTTTTATCAACATCAGAAGATCCATATTTTCCAAAACAGGGGTAGAGCAGCAAGGACAGAATTATATAGGCTCAAACAGGGAAATGCTGACCTTCAGTCTGTTCCTGTATCTAAAGTCTCCAGTTCATTTAAAAATAGCAACATTCAGTAGGCACTGCTATGTGGACTTCCAGTTTTAAGTGCAATCTTGGCCTCACTGAAGTTGATAGGAAAATTGCCAATGATTTCATTGAATTTACACTCGGGATCAGATTAATTTCCATATATTAGGCATCTCACTGGTACTTAAGGGTGTCTTTACATGTGCTCCGGGGGGCGGGGGGAGAGGGGGGGGAGGCTGTATCAGAATGGTGCTGACAGCTGTTCTAATTAAAACACCCATAGTGTCTTATGTATTGAGCATCCTGTGCTTCAAAATAGAATCGGAAGTACTTTAACTAAAGCTCATTCAAAGTGCTATTTTGAAGCATGGGGACACTGAATACATGAGACATGGAGGCTATTGGAGCATGCTAATTAGTATAATTACAGCACATCAGAGCAGCATTCCCTCACATCTACAAGCACCCTAAATGTTTAAGTGTCTAAGCACTATCCTATTCTTCCATGATCAAGTCCCTGAAAATCAGTTACTGCAGAAGATAAGTGGACACTCCTCTTCCTTACTGTTTTTGTGACCAAGTTTTAAGGCTAAGATGAAGATGCACTAAAAAAACTGACATGTTAATAGTTTTTCAGGGACCCAAGCTCATTGGAATACAATCACATGTCAATGCCTTTGCAAGATACACACTCATATGCCTAACTGATTGATGAGATCTGTCCCTTTTTGTCTTATGGCTAAATGCTGACCCACCTGAAGTTAATAGGAGTTTGGTTCATAGAGAAATGTAGAAGGTTAATAAGAAATTCTTGCACACAGCATATAATTAACATGAAAAATATATTGGCACAGGATACCATTCAGGCAGATGCAAGAGATGATTAAAAAACTAGCCCAACAAGAATAACACATGCCATTGCAGTAGCTAGGACAAAACTTATCTTAAGAACAGCCAATCATTAAGCTTCAAGGAATAAATTTTTCTATCTGGTTCAGAAAAAAAAGTCTTCCTTTATTACAACATTCCACAATTAAATACTCTGGTACCATCTCTTGAAAGATCTGACTTTTGTCATTAGCTGGGCACAAAAAACTGGAGTAGACAGACTAATTAGTTTCTTCTGACATATCTTTTTCTTTTTAATTCCCTTATATCAATCTCTCTTGCCTTTAGAGATTTTTTTAACTGAAGGTTTAGAAGCCCTAGTAAATTGTCAGGGGCCTGCTCTACAGCTCAAGAAAATCAATATGGACATGTCCAGACAAGCACAGACATTTGTTTCCCTGGGGACAAGTAGCAGCAGCACAGCCTTGAAGAACACCTGTGCCATATGTGCTCTGGTGCATGGCAGGTGACCCCAGGTGGGGTAGGCAAGACTGGGGCCAGCAACTGTGCTTGCTCCAGCAGCATTACCTGGGATCCTGGGAACCTCCAGAGGCTGCAGCCAGAGCATGGCTCAGGCTAGCCAGGCTCTAATTTTGGGTGGCGTACACTGCTGCCACATGTGCCATCCTGCTTTTTTTTGGCATAGGTTTTTTTGACCCTGGGATCTCCTGGGGACAGACCCCTTCCCCCCTCCACTCCCCAACACATGCTGGTCTGAGGCACCACATACCACACATTCACGCTTGTCAAGACATGCTCTTTGGGTTTTTCTGTTTACTGTAGTGACTGCTAGAAATCATTACCTGTATTTGGAAAATAAATTCTTATTTTTATTCACTTTGTGTTGTGTAGTTGTTCTCTAAGAGGATTTCAGGGTATATCTTTTTCTTAATTGCTGATGGGTTTTATCTGAACCAGTGTCCTTTGTTATGTTAATATTGATATAGGGAGTAAGCCATGATGTCAACACCAAATGGTTCTTAATAAAAGTGTTCATTCCAATATTAGCTTATTATAATTTTTCCTTTGGCTTTACTGATTTTTTTTGAAATATACTTATTTTCATATATATTATGCATGGAAAACATGCTGACAGATGTTCTTATATATTTACTATTATGTTGTTCTTTTATAGTGCTTTGGTTTTGCTGTTGCTTAAGGTATGAGTCATGCAAATCTCTGTTTTGTGTCAACCATTAATAGGAATTAAAAATTACAAAGAGGAAGGCAACCTCCTAGCCCCAGCTATGAAGCATATTTGTTTCCTCAAACTGTGTTTTAGAATTGTCCCTAGAATCCAGCATTGTTATAGCTACAGACTAAAGACTAAGTATTATTTTAGTTTATTTTTATTTTTTAAATACATTATATTGTTAAGTGCTTCTGCTGTCTTGTAGTGTCTTTCATTTGATTATGAGCCTATGAACTTCACTTCATAAATCTACTGGATACAAAAATCATGGACAAAATATGGACATTGGATTTATGACACATTATAACCTGCCTGCCATCTGATAATCCGAGGTAACTTGTCTGCATTTTACCAGCAACATTTTTTCATCACCAGTTCAACATACCCCCTTTCCCCCCTCCCTTTCTGTCTCTCACCTATTGTCTTCCACCCCTCTGATGCTTGTAGTGATATGTGTTACATTTTATTAAAGGTCTATTCTCTTCCACATTTACCCAAAGAATCTTGTCTGCCTATATCCTTAGAGTTTCTGGTCTCTTCTCTTTCGCTTGTATTTGGGTAGGACTTTTGTACTGTCTCTAAATTACAGCCATAGAGTAAGGTTTGTTTGCTTTTTAAAATATATTATTATTTGTTTTAATAAAAAATTGGAGAGCAGAGATTTCTGTTCTGTAGATGAGGAAGGGAATATTGGAAAACACAAAGAATCTTCCCTAGCGTTCTATCAATTTGAGTCTGAGTTCCTGACTGTCCTACAGACTGAGCAAAAAGGATGATGAGAATGCATTGGTTTCCTTTAGATTCAACATGACCAGATATGTAGGGGGAAAAAAAAAACAGAAGAGTTTGACATCAAACTTTAGGTGAGGCTTAAATAAATAAATTAAAACACACAACAAAATACAGAAGGGTTTGGACACATTTTGGAGTAGGTGCCCAAAATCACTTACAAAATTTCCCTATGAAAATTTCAGCTTGACAATATCTTGTCTTGTGTGCACAAGAAAGAGTATGTGTTTATATAATGACAAATCTCAAAATATTTGTAATTTTTGAAGGGGGAGTGGGATTCTTTTCTCCCAAGTCTTTTTTTTAGGGAGCTTGCTTTTAATGAGGTCCAATCATAGGTGATGCATCAGGGAGGCATGTGCCCCTCCAAATTTCTGTGCTGGCAGTAGGGCATGGGGCTGCAGCCTAGCTGGAGCCAGGACCAAACAGCAATGGGAGCGAAGGCAGTGGCATGATTTCTGTGCCAACAGCAGGGCATAGGGCTGCAGCCCAGCCAGACCCAACACCTGGCAGTGGCAGTGGTGATATGGAGTTGTGCCTCCCCTCCCCGCACTGTCATCACTTATATGTCTCCTATGGGTCCAACTATTCTATCTGTCAAATGACTAGCTAGTCTCCTCTCCCTTGAGAGGGAAACAGCAAGAAAAATGCTGACATAAGAGATTTTTATTCAGAGGAATAATCAAAAGACAGAGAGTTTAGACATGCGCTGAATCACCTCTCAGTACAAAAAGACAGCCTCCCTTGTCTTCTTTCCAGAAGCTACAACTAACTTCAACCAGTATTTAGCTAAAGCAGTACCACCACCCACCAACCTGAGCACATTTTGCTGGTTTGGTTGTAAAGCCACTGGTGGGGATATCAAGCTGTTTCTGGGTGGTTCTCTTTTTCTCCCACTAGCTGGGTGGTAGCTGACACTTATACTATTCTACAAGTGGTTCCATCTGGGTTCTGGTTTACGGAATTGGTCTAGGCTAAGCTTCAGTTACTTAATGTGGTAACTGATTGTATCTGTAAAAGCAATTAGACCTATTGTGGATTGGCTCACCTGGAAGCAGTTCCAGGTTGGTTTGGACTGGAGTCCAACCAGCTGGAGATGGTCCTAATTTAAGTCTGTGCATTACTTTGCCTTGTTGCCATCTGACTTTGTCTCAGACTACATCTACATGATGAGTACTTTACCAGGTGGGTAAGGCCCAAGCACAGGCCCCGACTACAAATTCAACTCTCCTGGCAAAGATATACTTTGTACTGGATGAGGAAAACAGCATTCAAAGCAAAACCAATTTTACCAATAAAAGCAGTTCTCCTGAACAACAGTCAACACGTCAGTGACATACCTATGCTGGCAGAGGTCTGTAATATAGACATGTAATTACTTTTGTCTGGCTGACTATCTGCAATCAATCAGGGGAGCTGGTGACATAAGTGATTTATGACCAACATTTCCGATTGCACAGGAAATGCAAAATTAATTTTGAATTTCAAGCAATGTGAGGCAAATCTGCCTCAACACCACTCCTCTGAGCTCTGAGGAGTTACACCAGGTATGACTCAGTGGCCACATCAAAATATGTGGTGGACTGCGCAGTTGTTACTGCATAAGCAAGTACTAAATGACTGCACGGTAACTGGAAGGTTTGGATACTTCATTACTGTGCAGTACCATTGCTGCATTTTCCCAATGCTACTGTGCAGCAGCAATGAGCTACTGCGCAGTAACTTGTTACTTCTGCATAGTAGTATCACATCACAGTTAGTGCCTGGCAATGCTACTGCACCGTAGCAATGAGCTACTGTACAGTAGCACATTGCTTCTGTGTCATAGCATCTTGTGTAGATGTGCCCCGTTTGTGACTGAAATATCCAAACCTTCTGGATAGGGCATTAAACCTAGCTCTGTCTTTCTGCGGAGATGTGTGGTGCTCAAGGGCTTGGAAACCAGTTATAGGCAGTTAATAGATGATAGCATGCCTGGCTGGAAGGCTGAGGGCTAGTTGGAAGTGATAACCCTCTAATGGAGCCCCAAAGAGGCCTACAAACTCCAGGATAGAGTTCTAGAAGATAGGGCATGTTGTTGTGCTAGAGAGAAGCCTGGAGCTAAAATTGCCACCCTCAGTGTCTGGAGGAAGGCAATAGGTTTTTTTATTAATTTGTTTGTCCCATTTATTATGGAAGCAAGATTGCTCTGTGGAGAATAAACTGGTCTGAGAACTTGAAACCAGAGCTGACTCATTTATCTAAAGACAGCAAGGTAAGTGACAATCACTTCTCTTTCAGGGCCCCTCTACACGTTCAGGTAAAGGAATGATGGAATCTAATGCACAAACTACACAATTGCGTCTCCTGCCATGGTGCCCCACACACCTCTAGAGCTGGGAGATGCAGCAGCTGCCATATTCCAGCTGTGGAGCCCCACACAGCTGGGAGATTGCATTTGTGCCCTGTGGCTGCCAGGATCCAGAGTCCCACAGCTGCTGGACACTGGGCTCAGGCAGCTGTGGGGCACTGCCAGGACCCTACATCCACAGTTACCAGGGTTCAGAGTCCCCCCAGCTGATGGACTCCCAGCCCCATCTGGGCATGGTGCACCCCTCTGGATAGGAGCCTAGTCAGATGACACAGAGGAGACCTTGCTACACATGTAAATGGAAGCTGGTTAATAGCTTGGCTAATAGCTTAGAGATATAACTTTATATTTGGTTGGACCTTTTTATGGAGTGATAGGTACTTTGCATGTGTAGCTGATCTCAAGTCTCCCCTCTCCCTCAGGAATGCATCAGGAATGTATCCAACTCAGGTTACCTAAAGAGATGGGATGTCTTCCCTCTGCAGGGACCATGTTAACCAAATTGTTACAGAGCAGAGTTTTTCGGGAGAGACAAAGGTGGCATTCTGCCACAGACCTCAGCTGACAGCTCATCCAAGGAGAAATGTCCATGTATATGCATCTGGCATGCTATTTCCATGTACATGCATTTGGCATGCTTTATGGACACCCCTGACACCTGCCGCTTTTGCAAACAGAGGGAGACCCTGGCATACTCCTACCTCAAGTGCACCAGGTTGCAGCCCCTCTTCTACCTTCTCCAGAATCTCCTGCTGAGATTCTGGCTGTATTTCTACCTGCATCTTTTTCTGTTATGCACTTCCTCTCTGTGGACTCACCATGGCCCAGGACCTCTTGGTCAACCTCCTCCTGCTCTGGCCAAGCTGGCTATCTGTAAAACCAGGAAGGAGACTCTGGCCAGGGTGAACCCAGGTAAGTGTGGAGCTGTCTTCCTGTCACTCATGTGTTCACATCTCCAGGCAGTTTCACTGGTTGGCATCCACATGCTCCCTCAACTCACTGAAGAAGTAATGGGTGCTAGCCAGTGTGCTCTGTCATTGTCCCCTTCTGGATCCCTTGTTATTAACCTATGACCTCACTCCCATTCCTGTTTTCTTTTTATTTGTCTCAAGCAATCAATGACCTCCCTTATTAAGGGGGGTAATAGTTTTTTGTGATGAGCCTAAGCCCATGATCCTACAGCACAACAAATAGGTCTATGTCACTGTAACAAGCGGGCATCCTGGAGCCAGTCTCAACATAGGCCTGTCCACTTGCTTCCAGGTAAACCACCCACCCGTCTCTTCTGCCATGCCTTGATGTTCTTGATTGTCTGATGTTAATCAGGTGGGAGGCTGCCTTTTACCTGCCCTGATGATAAGGGCCTATGTACATGACTCTGACCTCTCCTTATCATGTCCCATGCCTTGAATATGTTCCATGGCCTAACACCCAGTCTTATCAAGTTTCCCCATCTAGACTCCGGGCCACCCGGCCCCACTTCAGGCTCCCAGGCTCTCTCTGGGCCTACAAGCCCCTCACTACAAGACTAGGGCTCTAACCCCATCCCACTGCATTCCCTAAGTTAACTCTTATCCCTTCACCCGGGAGATTTCCTAATGGCTCCCCAAGACTCAGGGCCCCAGACCCCTGGAACCTAATTCCCAGCTCCCTACTGCATCCTCAGACTCAGCTGCAAGTCTGAGCTCCCTCCACCTGGCCTGGACCCTGCCTCAGTACTCACAGTGAGCCTGGGCTCCTCTGTCTTGATCTTGATACCCATCAGGGATGTGGGGGCTGGGGTTATCAGGTGCCCCAATCAGTCTTTCACTGGGGAGGTCACTGGCCTGGAATTTCTGGGGGACTGTTCTGCCACAGACAGCCCCACCAGACCACCCTTCCCTGGCAGGGTGCAGTTTTCTGTTGTACCCAGGACAAGGAGCCTTCTACCACCCCAATAGCTTCTCCCTTGCCTCCAAGTTGTACTGAGTAGCATCTCAGCCAGTGGTATCTTTCCAGCTCCTGGCAGCAGACTGCTGCCCCTGCTGTTCAGGGCCCAGCCCTTATATAGAACAGCTGGGTCCTGTTTGCCAATCAGGCACCACTGCCTAATTGGGATAACAGCCAGCTGCGTGCTGCCTGGTTGCTGCTCACACCCCTGGAAGTAACAGAGAATTCTTTGCTCTGTTACAGTTATACAGTTGCAGAGAGTGGATGCTGAAAGGGAGAGTGAACTGGGTATAAGCATGGGGTTTTTTTCACTGTTCCTTTCTCACTAGTAGCCTCCAGCAGTTAAGGTTCAGGAAGTTCTGATTCAGATCCTGTACCCCTAACTCCCATGCTCAATAGCTACTGATGTCCCTTTCCTCCAAGAATTTGTCCAGTCTTCTTTTGAAATTGGTTAAACTGTCAGCTTCCACAACATCTGATAGCAATGAATTCCACACTTGCATTTACATGCTGTGCAGAAAAAAAACTTCCTTTTAGTTTTAAATTACTAACTACTAGTTTCATTTTGTGACCCCTAGCTCTTGAATTGTGAGAGAGAGAGAGTAAATAATCAAACCTTATTTACTTTATCTTTGCCATTTAGTATTTTGTAAACCCTTATCCTGTCCCCCCTCAAACGTCTCTTTTCTAATTGAATAGGTCTAGCCTCTTTAGTCTTTCCTCATATGGAAGCCTCTCCTCATAACTGATTTTCCTTGCTGGGTCTCTTAAAACAAAACTGGAAACATATTTGCAGTAAATTCCACGTAAACACTCAGGCACTCAACTGTAAGGCACATCATTTAATGTGAAGTCTCCTCTCCTTTACTCCTGTCCCAGACTATCTTATAATGTTATCTTTGGTTCACTACCACAGGGGGCAGAATGAGAGTGGGGAATGTGTCCAAAAATGATAGGCGTTTGCAGAAGTTAGAAAAATAAGAGGCAAAGGGCAGTAATGTTCTTCACTCAGGCCTATGATAAAGTGATTCTGATTACCTAGAGCTTTGGAGTTACTCGCCAAAGCATTCTCATTTATTCTGACACAGTTCATACTTTATACCACATAATAGTTTAACCATAACATCTTTCCAGCCTTATTTGGTCAGAGGGAGGACCCAGAGCCAAGATCACCAAATGCCTGAAGGCAGAAAGCAGAAAATCTTAAAAAAAATAGGGCATTGACTTTATGTGACCATAAAGTTGTCATACTGGCAGTGACAGAGAGAAGCCTTCCATCAACCTTCCATTCACATAGAGACTATAAAAATTATTTATAGAGTACTATCACTCTGCATGCTGCTATACAAAAAGGAAGACATTGTCTGTACTCCAATGAGCAGGCACAGTCTGTAAAGGGGATAACTGTTTCTTTCCCCAGATACCTTTACTGTTCTTAAGTTAAAAATATCAGCAGGATCCAGAGGTTATTTTTCCTTTAAATCATGTAAACATTGGCATAAACAGCACCTGAAATGAATCTCAGAAATTATCTCATTGAATTAAATAGAAAGAGAAACTAACCAAGACAGAGATAAATTTACCTCATTTGTCTTAATACTGTGTTAAATTTGAAACTGCATTATAAAGGATAAATAACTGTAATGCATTTGTATATAACAAATGTAGAATAGTAGTTTGGTCCTGTGAAAGCATAATTGAACTTGTTCTTTCCTTCCTCAGCCAATCACATGCTCCACAACCCCTTAATAATGAATCTTCAGGTGCCTGATCTTCCCTTTTACATTTTATTTAGTCTCTGACTATTCCTTTTTAATGGAAGTATTGGAAGTCTAAAACATGTAGGACAGAAAGATGTGTGTATAACAGACAACTTGGTTTTGCCACTCTCATCAGTTATGAGGGTGACTTGAGGACACTGTTCAAGGTCTCATGACACTCTGTATTGCCCTTTAAAATGAACCAGCACTATTGGATTTGAATCCAGAGTTTAAAGAGTCTAGGTATTTCAGACTTGATGCTCAGAAATCTTTGTCGTGCCTTCAGAATAGGGTTGATGATGTTTAACTACATGGAGATAAATGGTTTTGAAATACCACATTCATGCACGTATGTTAATTGTTTAGTATAATCTAATTTGATCTGAGATTTCTATATTGCATACTCTGTGAAAATAACCACCCAACCCTTGTGCTTGAGTTCTGATTCCTTCTACCCAGCCCTTGTGCAGCTATTGGAGAGGGGCTTTCTCTTGGCCAGCAGGTAAGGATATTTCTCCTTCCTTTGTTTGCCTCCCCCTTTTTATTGGTGTCCAGCCTCTGCTTTGAGAAGGAGCTCTTTGGTTGCTTGACAGGATAAGAATGCAATAAGGCCCTCTTGCTCTCTGTCTTCCAAAGGGAGAGCTGATAAATCCTTTCCATGCCTCAAATATCAGTCTGAATCTTAGAACCACAATTCTTCACTGAGTATTGTACTAGTTTACTTTTGAGAAGTAATTTTTTTCTTACTACCAGACTGGTTAACATAGGCTGGGGGGGCCCCCCCCCCCCCCCCCCCCAAAAC
>NW_005842550.1:682948-706344 GCF_000455745.1 Alligator sinensis
CTACAGGAGTGAGAACCAGGATAAGATCTTACCTTTGGTACAGTAAGGGAAGATCCTATCTCCCCTTCAATAAGGTTTTAGAGGTCAGAGAAATGTGAATGGATCCCAGCAGCAATGATGGGACCACACTGAAAGTATGAAAGAGGAGCTACAGTGTGTGAGCGACTTTTACAAGAGACTTAGGAGATAGAGATCACAGAGGGAAAAGTTGTGTAAGATAGTTTTCAAGTAATTTCCTTGCTCAATCACATTCTTGGTACTTTATGTCTCTTGAGATTTTCTGGATGTAACTCTTACTTGCTTACATGCTCTTACTGCTTACTCACTTCTGCCCTGGCTGATAATGCCCTATACTGGCCACCTGGACCCCCACCAGGACCACATAAATTGACGTCTGGGCTGAACCGGTGCCCTCATCGGGTGCTCCTTTAGCCGTCTCAAGGGCCACTGGTGCTCCTTCACTGCCTGCATCAAAGTGGCTGAGAACAACTTCCCCTAGGTCATCATCACAACCTGTGTGCTGCACCATATATGCGAGGCCCGGGAAGAGTTGTTCTGTGAAGCCTGGGAAGAGGAGGCATGGCAGATGGAGGCAGCCTGGCAGCAGGAGCACAAGCTGTGTCAGCAGTGGCGGGTCCCCCCTGATGAGGCCCCAGGCGAGCTGTGCATCTGCCAGTGAGAGCTAAGGTACCTGGTGTGGGAGGCTGTGACAGACCACCTCATGAAGCACTACCCCTTCTAGCTTGCCTGTCCCATTGCCCACCGACCCCCTACCCCCTGCCTGCCCCCAGCACCACTCATGCCAGGCACATGTCCAAGCAAGAAATCTTTATTCCCCTCACAGTTCACATCCGACCATCCCTCCCTGCTCCCTACCCAACACACAGAGCCCACTCCCTGCAACACACAGAGTCTCCTCCTCCTTCCCCAACAAACAGAGCCCCTTTACCACCCTCCCCACCCACCAAAAAAAAACCCTTATCCCAATTTCAACCCCCTTTCAAACTTCTTTTTGCCCAAGGCCCCAAAAAGTCTTAATCCACCTCTGCTTACTGCAGTTTCTGGGCAGGCCTGCCAGTCCCCCTGGCCACATGCAGCCAGCTCAGTGCAGCAGGGCCAGCAACACCACCCTGCTACACACCCCTAGCAGCCTGCCTTGCAACTGTAGGTGCTCCTGGGTATAGCCTCAGCTGTGTGGCTCCCAGTCCTGTTCCATGCCCTTGCACTGTGCACTGCTGGAAGCTGCCCAGAGTTGGCAACAGCAGGACAGCCATGCAGGAGCACAGAGAGCCAGTGTGGGACCCACAATATTTTCCTCATTCTCCCTGTCCAGTCCCACCACTGCCTGCATGAGAATACCTATGTTGTCCACCTGGGGCCCCAACTGGAGCCAGGAGGAGATTGGCAACCTCATGGTGCTCTACAGTGATGCAGAGGTGAAGAGGAAGTTTAAGAGGGATGGGCACTCAAACACCCACATTTATGAGACCCTGTCAGGCAGGATGCAGAAATGTGGGTACTCCCAGCCAGTATGGCATTGCCGCATCAAGGTCAAGGCCTTGTGGGCACAGTGGGTGGCCATGACTGAGCGCAAAAGTTGGTCCAGTCATGCCCACAAAACCATGCCCTTTACGCTGCAGCTGACCCATATTTTGGCACCCTAGGATCCAGGCTTCAGCTATGCAATTTACACTAGCACAGGCATCCTGCCCAAGCCCCTGCCCTTCCCTGACCCCTCTGGTGACATGTCATCAAAGGAGGGGCCCTCGGGCATTCAGCATCCCACCTTGCCTAGCTGTTCAATCTACTAGCAGCTCAGGGAGCCCTGACCAGTGGCTTCCTTGTCAGCTCCTCAGGCCCAGCCCCTGCCACGAGGAGTGGCTGGCCATGACACTGCTGGCTGTCAGTAGTGCCAGCTCTTCCCCTGGGTCGGGCTGACATGGTGCCTGCAGAGCACGCACCATGGGCCCAGGACACTGGCCACAGCTGTGCACCATTACTAATGGGGAAGACTGTGCCGAGCCAGCCCCAGACATGTTGTAAAACCTGAATTGAAGGGACGACCTGCCCCACCCCAACCTCCACCCTGTTTCCTGCGCCTGCCCCCCTCCCTGCCTGGCCAGCCCATGCTCCCCTGGCCTTGGGTTCCCCCCCACAGCATGCTGAGATGCAGGACACAGTACAAAACTTTATTGAGCAGCCTGTTCCCCCACAGCTGGGTGTGCATTGGCCTCTCACGTGCTGAGGAAGGCATCAATGACAGCGGAAATGTCCTCCTTGGCAGCAGGGGTAGGGCTGTTCAGTGCTGCCACAGGTAGCCCTCCGGGCAGTTTTAGAAGTTGTGGGGCAGCCCAGGCTTACCCCTCACACTGTCAGGGCTCAGGGTCCCAATCCAGAAATAAAGGTATACCCAGGTCACTAGGAGGATCAACAGCAGCTGGATGTAGTGGCTTGAGCACCTTCCAGCCTGCACAAACAACTCATTACTCACTGCCCAGGGCACATGCAGCAGCGGCATGCTCAGGACCCAGTGGCAGCACAACAGGGGGCTGGCCCCAGGGTGCCTCCCCAGAGGTGATTAAGCACAATTAAAGGTATTTAAGCATAGACATGTGTGCTTACTACTCAATAAATTAGGCAACCGTGCAGTAATGCATCTCATATAGACGCGCCCAAAGAGTGGCATTCATTAAATTGGTGTTAATGTCTTTTTTTTCTATCATCACAGAGTAGTACAGAGTTTGGGGTTACAACTGGCCAACACTTCCTGGCACAAATAGCATGACATACACTAAATTTACTGTTAATGTTTCTTGCATTTTATATTTACTTGGATTTTTTGCTTTTATTTTGTTTTGATTTTTTTCTTCTACCTCCATATTTTGAAGAGTATACTGTAAAGAGCTTGAAATATATGAAAGAATGTCAGTGTTACAAAATATGGGCTATTTATTTATCAATTTATTCAATTTATGTAGCTATGTCGTATACTTGATTTAAGGAAACTGGAAAATTGCACTTATTTAAAACATTGAATATAGAAATTCATTGACAATGGTCAGCCTTTTTAAGTGCATCTCTTGAAATGTTAAAGGCTTTAGCCCTATAAAAAGAAGAATATATTATCTTGTCTTAAAAAAAAAAGACATTAGATATTGCTATGCTCCAAGAAACTCATTTGTTGGTAGAGGAATCTCAGATCAAAATATGGTTGGGTTGAGCTGGCAATCTCTAATGTATATAATGCAAAGCCACGTGAGGTTCTACTTCGGAGCATAAAGAATTGTGTCCACATTTAATTGACATAAAGTGATGATCCAGAAGATAGATTTTATATGGTAAATGTTAAAATTATTGATTTCATTTTGACTTTTGGGGTATGGCTGTGCTCTCTATACAATCTGACATTTTATCACTCTTTACCTCTACTTCAGTAAAGCTTCTAACACTGTCTCTTCTTAGTTTCACGAGTAAGATAAAAACAAACTATGTCCTAGATTAAATTATTAGGGACTTATTCACAGTAAATTTAGGTGATTTCTGGAGCTCTTAACCCCTGGATTGGCTGCACATTAACACTTTTACGTAGCTTAAAGCACTCGTTCTTCATTTTTAAATTATATCAGTCGAGGACAGGATTATATTTAATCTGCCTAATTTTGCTCCTGTTCAATTCAAGTAAGGTCAGTCTCCACAACTATTCCACCCAAGGTGAAGTCTTCCAGTATCCCAGGATGCAGTGGCCACTCCTGAGTTAGGGTGAGCAGGAACACCAGGGTACAGCGGGGCCAGGCATGGTACCTCTGCTCCATTGCTCCTGCTGTGCAGAGGCAGTGCCACAGCCCTGGAGTGCTTGGCAACTCCAGTACCTTCCTGACTGGCTCACTACTATGAATGCCCGGTCCAGACTCAGGCCACAGAGTTTGTTTTTTCAGTGATTTTTAGTTTGCCATCTCCAGACTTGAGAGGGGGTGACTTTAGTGACAGTTGGACCAAGGACTTTCTTCAGGCCATTAGACATAACTTTCAGGTTTCCTGTGTCTGAGGCAAACTGTATTGTTTGACATAGGGCAGTCAGTACTGCTTGGAGCAGCATCTGGCTGTGAATATGAATATGTATATGCTTATATTTTCGTACTATGCATTATGCTATGCAAACATTAGTTTTTAAAAATGATTTGTGCCAAATTCTGGGATGCACTGAATCTGAAAGGGTTAAGAATCACTGATTTAGAGAGATGTATTCTCTTTTTTTTTATAGTCTCTCTGAAGGTAAAAAGCACACTTCTTTTTGAGTGTTGACTGGATTCAAATATCAGCCATTGTCACCTTTACATTAGCTCAACAGCATCATTGAATGGTCTTGATAGGATCTGTAGCTCATGAATATGCAATCTGCTAATGCATACACACCATGATAATGGCTGTAATTGTTTTTTCTCTTTGTGGTACTAAATTCTTAGGAGGTATTTACAGATGGATCTTTCTTTTTCAGGTCATTTTCTGAAGTATCCCAGTAGCTGTATCAGAACTGAATCCAAATGCTCACCTTTCCTGTATCAAGTTCTTTCAAAATTCCTTTATACTGAAGCAGGTTTTAAGGGAAGTTTTTAAATATAAGTGGCCATTGTCTTTATTTTTTTTAGCCACCCTTGGTAGTTGCTTTTTTCATCCTCTGCTTGTAAAGGAGTAGCTTTAGCACTGCCAAACCACTAAATAATATCCAATTAATAGCAAATTAAAAATTAAAACGGCTTCTCTGATAAGTAATAAAATGAAGCAGCAAATAACCTTACTGGATTTGAAAAAAACATCCACTTACTATTCATGTAAAAGTGGTATTAGGTAGTTTTGATAGAAAGGCTGGTATTTAAATATAAAACATTACCAAGTATATTTTTCAAAGGAAATTCAAATGCTTACAGTGATATAAGAAGCAACAAAAGCAGTGAAAGCATACATATGAATTTTGAAGTAACCAATGTTTTCTGGTTATATGATCTGTTTAACAGTTAAAGAATGGAGATGTTAGAGTGTTTATAAAATTAATCACATCTCCTGTAGAAAAAAATATTTTACATTTTCTTATACAACCAGTTGCATTCCTAAAACACTTATACTCTCTTAAGTCAAGTGACTTGTACAAGATAAGTTATCTTAATCTTTCCAAAGAATGTTGGTAAATTTATAATTTTTGTAAGATTCATATCAGATATTTTTAAAAGGCTCCAAGTACACTACCTAATATATCTTTCTGACATCAACCTAAGAGAAAATAATCAGCAATGAGGCACTTAATTTGCTGTAGTTTAGCTTGCTTGTTACAGGTCATAAATTTAAAAAATCTGATGCAGAGCTCCACACTTATGCCTACCTGGGACTACGTAAAAAGCCATGTGAACCAGAAAAGAGAGAGGCAAGAACTAAGATTACATGATAATTTACACCTTACACATTATGGGTGTATTTTTTAAAAGCTAAGGAGACCAGTGAGTGCTTTTAAGAGATTGATGTGTCAGAGGACCCAGATAGGTGCCTAGAGATGTTAACTGAATATCAACAAGGTTTTGACTCCTATTATCAGGCTCTGGTGTTTATGAAGCTTTCAAAAAAAATACCTAAATACCACACAAACACAAGCCTAAGAGGCTACAGCAGAACCTCCTAATGTAATTAAATATTGAAAAGAATACTAATAAATATAAAAGAATATCCAGTCCTTAGTCTGTAGCTATAAGGAATCAAACTATACCTTGCCATATGCAAATATAAGCCAGATAGAAGACAGAAGCTCTAAATAAAATATTTAAAAAATAAAAGAATAATACTATAATTAAAATAATTATAGAGATGTGTATACATTTAAGGAGTATCCAGTCCCTGGTTTGGCTATATTCATTCATTTTTTCTAAGTCTAGTGATTTCCTGGAGAATGGGGTGGGGGGAGGGAGTCAATGCAGTGTTGCAAATGAATCCACTTTTTGCCTGCCTGTCCCTTGCTCTCACTAGTGCTAGCTTCTTTCTGGGCTGCCCCTGGTCTTCTGAAGATGTTTTATGCTTGGATAATCAGGCAGCCAAGGCTGGTTTTGGAGACGGCATCCTGTGATTCTGCAGTAGCAGTGTATCCAGAAATTAAAGCACAAGACTGTCTTGATGGCTTTAGCTGTTATTTTTCCTTCTTTAGCTCTACTTCAATGTGTAAATACCAACAAAAAGGAGTGGTGTCTTCTCTCATCCACTCACCTGAATGTGCATAGACCTGCACCTTAATTAATAAAGCCAGGCACTGTTCTAAATATAACTAGGGTGACGTTATGCTTAAACCATACTAAATCTGTGGAATGTTAAGCAGTGTTAAAATTAGAGTATGCTGTGATCAGTCACATGTTAAGGGTTAACCCCATTTCTTGCCTGCACAGCTTTCACTTCTCATTAGAGGGTTGGTGAGCAGGGGTGTGGCTAGGAGCCAGGACACCTGGGCTCTATCTCTGTTCTGGGTTGGGAGGGAGGAGGATAGGAGGGATGCAGCCTGGGATGTTGGAGGACTGAAAATTGATCATTTTATTTTGGTGGAGCAGACTGAAGTTACTCTAACACAAGCTAGGTAGCATGACCAGGGTTAAAGCTTGCCTAAAGTGACATCATTTTGAGATGCTCAGAGGGCACTTGGCACAAATTAATGAGCTTTAACATGTAGATGCTTGCGTTTTAAATGCCCTTAGCCTGGTCTAAGTATAACATATAGCTTCACCCCTACTCTGTTCTGGTTCCAGAGCTAGTGCATGAAGAGCCGGCATGGCTGTCTTTGCACAGTGATGCCTTTTGCCATATGGACTAAAAGGGATGATAAGACTTCAGGAGGGACATAAGCTGTTCTTAGTTAGAGAGATCAAGGCCTAGATGGATGCAAGAAGTAAACACTGGCTGCATCTATATGAGATGCTGACTGCTCAGTTGTTACTGTACAGTTATTTAGTACCTGCATACACATTTAGAAGCATCACCAAATGGCTTTTAGGTGACTGACTGCAGTAGTAACAAACTACTGAACAGTCAGCATCTCATGTAGATGCAGCCACTGAGAATTTGTATTTGCATGGCTATGCATATTGGTTGTAGACATCACAACTCCATGGTCAGCCTGTTGATTCCTAGCTCTTTGTTGGTGGGCATGAGGCAGAGGGCTTTCAAGAGCTTGGCCAGGGTGAAAGTACCCTTGAGCCAGTCCCAGTCACCTATGTTGAACTGCTGCAGTTGCTTCTATAGGACCTGGCAGGCATTGGTGTTGGTCAGATACAATGAGAAGAGCTCTGTATAGAAAGCCCTTACCCTTTCTCACAGCTCACCAGGGTCCGTGAGGGGGATGCCATCCTCTGCCAGGAGGCAAGCTATGTGCTTCTTGGCACCCCTCCTCTTCTCCAGGGCATAGAAGAAGTGGGAACCATGGTCCGTCTCCCAGAGGATCTGGGCACGTAAGTGGACAAATGTGCACTAGGCACAACAGTCAACCAGAGCTCTGAGCTCTCCCTGCTTCTCCCAACACTTTCTACAGAAGGATGAGTTGTCTGAGTCAGCTTCCAAACAACTCTCCACTCCAGCACCTCCCTTTCAAGCTGCTCTCTAGCTGCCTCCTGTGCCCATAGATGTACCAGTGATAGTACTGCCTGACACACACCTTCCCAAAGCCCCATCATCCCTGAGCTAAGTGAAAGGCCTGTTGCTGCCCATGCCAGGACAGTCAGAACTCATGAAAAGCAGCCACAAATCCCACATCCTCCATCAAACTGTTGTTGAAGTGCCAGTAGACCCTGGATGTTCAGGATGTAGCATGATCATAGTGTGTACTAGGTAGTGGTCACTGAAGTGCTGAAGGCATGGACTTGGGTGGTGTTTAGCATAGAGATGTAGATTTGGTCCAACCAGAAGTGGCATGCCCATTGCTTCTGCACCCTGACAAAGGTAAAGGTGGTGGTGTTGTCAGGTGGTGGACATGCCATATGTCCACCAGGGAGTGGTCCATGATGATCTTCCTGAGGACAACCATCATGGCCTGGCTCTACTCTCTGACAGCCCTTCAGGTTGAAGGCAACAAAGTCCCTGCCAAGGACCAGGGACTCACGAGGGCTCAGGGTCCTGAGGTAGTCAATCACCTGCTGGTAGAAATGGGCCATCCCCGAGTCATGCACAGGGACATAGATGTTTACAAGTTGAGGACAAGCCCCTGTATTCAGACCTGGAGATGAAGCAGGCAGCCTGGCACTACATCAGTGGTGAGATGGACCTCTGGCTGCAGGCTTGGGGAGAACAGGGTTCCACACTACAGGATGTCTCTATGAGGTGGATGAAGTAGACCCGGCCTCCCTACTCCAGCCAACCACTCCCTGCTCCAGTTGGCTTTGGTGGCTGAAATTGTGTGGGTCTCCTTCAGGAAGAGTAGACTACCCTCTCCCCCTCCCCCACCAAGGAAGGAGAGTACCTGGCACCTACAGAGACCTGCAGCTGCGCAGGTTGAGGGTTACCACAGTGAGGGACTCCATAGGTGGGTCCACAGTGGGCTTGGCTGGACTTTCACAGTAAGTAACACAAGCTATGAGGCCTATCAGGAATCCCACTGCCCTCCCAAAATTGTAGAGGGTGTCATGGAAGCTGTAGGCTCAGTGATAATTTTTGGCATTGCTCCACTTGTGCCCCTTGCTTTCCCCCAACAGAGCCCTTGCTGAATGGGAGGACTTGATGGAAATCCTCCCAGTGGTCCAGGACGAGCTGCACCTTCTTCTCAGAGTGCCATGTGTTCTCCAGTAATTGGATCATCTTCTCCCTGGGTATTGCTGGGGCCCAGAGGTCTGTGGGCTATATGGAGCCCAGACTCCCAGTCACCCTTCTCCTAGTCCTGTGGTTCAGTGGGCTCCTCCTGCTGTCGGGCGTGGTTGGTGTTTCTCCCTCTTCTTCCTCCATGGGAGCAGAGGCCTAGCAGAGCACAGCCCAACCACCTGTTAAGCTACATCCCCTGATACTGAGAAAGGGAGAGAGATGTAGCCCCTTGTGGTGGGGGAGGGGGTAGCATGGGAGGTGAGCAGGCCAAATGACAGGGGTTCCTGTGTAGGGCCCTCCTCAGGATTGAGGAGGTGTTCAGTGGAGTACTCTGCTTCCCACTCCTCTTCAGTACTGGGGCCATTGGACATACTGGGGTCAGAGGCAGGCGTGGCTTTGATCGGGGTGGAAAAGACTGTTTGGGCACCTGGCTGGTAATGGTTTCATAGTTTCATAGTTGGTAGGGTCTGAAGGGACCTGAGCAGATCAACAAATCTGACCCCCTGCCATGGCAGGAAAGAGTACTGGGGTCAAACAACCCCGGCAAGGTGTTCATCCAGCCTCCTCATAAAGACCCCCAGGGTAGGAACCTGCACCATTTCTCTTGGAAGCTGGTTCCAGATCCTAGCAGCCCTGACAGTGAAGTAGTGCCTCCTGATATCTAGCCTGAATCTACCCTCTGCCAGCTTGTGGCCGTTATTTCTTGTCATTCCTGGTAGTGCTTGGGTGAACAGGGACTCTCCCAATGCCTGCTGGTCCCCCCTGACTAGTTTGTAAATGGCCACTAGATCCCCCCTCAGCCTTCTCTTGTGGAGGCTGAACAGGTTCAGGTCCCATAGCCTCTCCTCATAGGGCCTGCCTTTCTGACCTTTGATCATGCGGGTGGCCCTACTCTGGACCCTCTCCATGTTGTCCACATCCCTCAGTGCCCAGAAATGGATGCAGTACTCCAACTGCAGCCTGATCAGTGCCATATAGAGGGGGAGGATCACCTCCTTGGACCTGGTTGAGATGTATGGATACATGACAAGGTACGGTTGGCCTTCCTGACCACATCCCCACACTGTCGGCCCATGTTCATTGTGACATCAATAATGACTCCAAGATCCTTTTCTGCCTCTGCACTGATGAAAAGGGAGTTCCCCAGCCTGTAGGTATGCTGCTGGTTCTTCCTCCCTAGGTGCAGTACCTTGCACTTGTCAGTGTTGAAACCCATCCTGTTCTCATCTGTCCACCCCTGTAACCTGTCCAGGTCCAATTGCAGCCTATTCCTCCCTTCTAGCATGCCCATTTCTCCCCACATCTTAGTGTCATCTATGAATTTGAACAGGGTGCTTTTTACACCCCCACCCCAAGTTGCTGATGAAGATGTTGAACAGTGCAGGCCAGAGGACTGAGCCCTGCAGAACCCCACTGCCCACATCCCTCCAGGTTAAATAAGACCCATCCACCACCATTCTCTGGGTGCAGCTCTCCAGCCAGCTAGTGACTCATCTGACTGTGTAGGTATCAACAGCACAGTCTCCTAGTTTTTTTAATGAGAATGGAGTGACAGACAGTGTCGAAGGTCTTCCTAAAGCCTTGGTGCCCTCCCTGGAGCCCTTGGGAAGGAACTCTACCCCATTGGGACCCACTGGCATGAGCCCCAGGGCTCCCACCTCCCCTAGGTGGTTGGAGGGGGAAGACTTCACCACTGGACTCACCCCCAGGGTGGATGGAGCCCCAATGCTTGTGGTGGTGGGAGGAAGGTTACAGCTGGTGGAATTGGGAGTCTCCTCTGAGGGCTCTTCTACCACAGGCTAGCTGTGCCTTTTACTGGGCCCTCCTCCATGGTGGTAACAAATCTCTTTTTGATTTTTTCTGGGGGTGGGGTTGGTTCCTGGTGCAACTCAGGAGGTGGTGGGCATGGGGGCTTCCTTCATAATCAGAGTGCCCACCCCAGCTGGACCTGGGCCTTATGCTTTGCCTTGCTGTGTGGGCAGATCACTGCCCATATGGGACAAGCACCCACTCAGCCTCAGGGTGACCTAGGGAGGAGTCTTCCTAGGATTCTGGGTGTGGAGTGGGGGATAATAGAGGGTCATGGTGGAGGTATGGTGATGAGGACAGGCATGCTCCCCTTGCCACCTTTCCTTGCCTGTGCTGCCCCTCACTTTGGGACACTTCCAGTGGCTGTGGCATGGGGTCCCCCTGAGCTTGCAGGTGGGTTGGACACTGGGGCTGGGGTGCCTGTGGTGGTACCCCTCTCTTTGGCATAGACTTTTGGTACCCCCTGTTGCTGACTGAGGCAGCACTTTTGACGGAGGTGCCCTGCTGCCTGGCCCCAAAAGCACTTCATCCCCCGCTCGCCTCCCCCCCCACACACACACACTGTGTAGTAGATGTATTTTGGGGGAAGCCTTTGAAGGAGACCATAATGGTGTTGTGTCCACCCCACCCCCCCACCTGTGCCAGCTGGATGGTGACATGGCAGCAGAAGGACTGGATGTAGCAGAGGTTGGAGTCACAGTGCCCCAGCAGGAGGGTGGTAACAAGGGAGAACTCTCACTAGGAATTGGAGAAAGGGCATGAAGACCCAGTTATTGGTGTTTGGGGGAATGGGGTTGAATAACACCTGGGTCCCCAGCTCCTCCAGGGGCTCAAGGGAGACATGCTTGCCCCTTGCTGCAGGCCCCTTTTCCACCAACTCCTACACAGTGGCCTACATGACAAGGTAGAAGACATCCTTGCCATAGTGTCTGGAAGCTGCTATGATTTTCTTGGCTTCCACTGCCTGAATGAGCACACACATATAGTTTTCAGAGGGAGGTGGCTCTATCTTCTGCATGTCACAGTGCACCCCATTGCACCTGGTGATGGTGGGGATGGGACCCAATTGCATGAGGATGTGTGGGAAAAGGCAATGGAGGGTCCAGGCTCCAAGGCCTCAGGTTTCCCTAAAGCCACCTGCACATAGCTCCAGCTACTGGACTGAGCAGCCAAGCTTACAGAGTGGGGGGAAGGTGGAGTAGGTGGGATATCTACTAACATGCTACTGGTCTCTGCAGGTGTTGATAATTTGACTTTTTTTGCAGGCCCTTTACCTTTCCCACCCCTTGTAGAGGAGGAGGAGGAAGAGGAGGAGGAGGAGGAGGACAAGCCCTTGCCTTTTCCCTTGCTGTATTCAGGTTTGGGGGCCCCATGGCCCTTCTGGGGAAGACTGTCCAGGAGGATCCCCGTGGCCCTATGAGGTCTTTCCTGGCTCATTGGCAGCCCATGGCTGGGGGATGCTGTCATGGCAGCCCCCTCAAGGGGCTTTTGCCCTGCAATGGAAAGCTAGGTGGGAAGGGGTCATGTGGGGTTTAAGAGGGGAAACCATGTGCTCCCCCTCTGCCTGGGGTGGTGGGGTGGAAAGAAGATTGCTTGCCTCAGGGTGGTCCAGGGTGCCTCCTCCAGCTTCAGTGGATGGTGGTGGGGGTGCTGTGTGGGAATGGTGACCATGTGAGGGGCTGGGCTTGGGGCTTGGGGCAGGGGCAGGACACAAAAAAACAAACAAGAACCCACACAGGATGGAGTGGGGAAGCATGCTACTGGCTTACTCTGCTATTCACAAACACTGAGAGAGGGGGAGTGGAGCACAGGACTCATACCTTGAGGTTACACACAGGGGTTGTTGTGGAGCAGCTATCAGGCAGATAGGTGGTGTTGCTGATGGAGGAGCCCCACTGGCATTGTTGGGTCCCCTCTTACTACAAGTGGCCACAGCAGCAGGTGGTGGCTGCTGGTGGTGGTGGGTGAGGCAGGAGGCCCTCCTCTCCCCCTCAAGAGGGGAGTGGGGCTTTAGGTCCAGGTCAGGTGGTGATGAGGACAGGAGGAGACTGCAGCAGGTCAGCAGGGCTCCTGCTGCTCTCTGGCCCACTAGCAGTCAGGGGAAAGTGGCAGCACCCCTCTGTGGTCACAGGTTGATGGTCATGGTGAATCCATGTTTTGACCCAGTAAGGGCAGTCCTTGTGTTCTTAAGGGTCTTTGAACTTTCCATTCAATGTTTCATAGTAATACCCTGTGGAACTGATTAATAGATTTTCAGGCCAGAAGTGACTGTTATGCTCACTTAGTCTGACCTTTTCAGTAACACAGGACCAAAAAACAAATAAAAATCATCCACTGATTCTTTCATCAAGCCCCATTGTTCTTAATTCATTTTGCTTTGAGATCAGTAGGAATCATCAATAGACATTGTGTTAACTTCCTTTTTAGGGCAGTACGCCGGGGGACATGGAATTTCATTTAATTATTTTAACTTACAATTTCTTCTAGAATATTCGCATTAATTTTTTATTCTGTGAAAAGTAGCTGTTCAACATAAATGTTGCATTTTACTGTTGTTTATTGCAGTCTACTGTATAAACACAGCTTTCCTGCTGCAACCTCTCACAGAAAACTTATTCCCTGCTTCCAATCTAATATGAAGAATAAAAGAAAAAACATGAAAAAGAAAATCTCATCTGAAAGTTTAAATTTCTCTGCATTCCAGGGGCTCATATTCCCCCAAGACTTGTGGGTTACTAAACTCTTCATTTGTTACAACTTTTTTCATTGTCAAGCACTTGTATATCTTGTTACAGGATGACAATGACAGGTGATTCAGGGAAATAGTTTACAGCTGCTCCTGCACTCCCTTGTTCTTACCTACCATGTCTTGTTGCCTTGTCCCACAAGGAAAAAAAGGTGTGGGGGAAGGGGGAAATGGGAAAAGGAAGGGAAAACCAGGCATTACAATCTGTTAGCCTTGTTCTGCTTAAGTATCAGTTAGTTATCAACTGGCCCCAGCCTCTCTGGCTATGAGGTCTCCTTATTCTTATCTCAATCACCATATCCTTTGACTCACCTAGTCAGAGGATCAACCCCATGGGCTAAGCCTGCAGGATCCTGGCCTCTGTCAGCCTGTCAGGACTAGGCCTTGGGGCAAGTATACTTTACTCTGTTTTGGGCTCACAATTTTACCTTTCTGGGGTCAATCAATGCACGGTACCACTTCCCCTTATAGCAACACTATGTCCACCAGATGTTATCAACAAAAGTTTAACAGAACTTCTTCTCCACACTGGGTCATAAGAGTTCAGAACATAAAGCTTCTTCCATCTGGGCTCAAAAATACACCCATCTGTCTACAGCAACTGAAATGCCTGTATCCTCGAGTTCTACTCACCATCTCTTCAGGGAGCCAACTTTCTTGCTACTGGTGTGTCACCCTTCTCTCTTGAAAGAGTGGCCAGTTCTGACTCCAACCAGCCTTCTCCTTCCCACCCTCACTTGGTATCTGGGACCAGTCTTTATACTCCAGCCCCTTCCCCTTTGTTGGTCACTTGACCCATCAAGACTATCACAGTGCTTCAGAGAAGGACCTGAGGGTTACAGTTGTCCATAGGCTGAATATGAGCCAGTGTGCTCTTGTTGGAAAAGAGCCAACTGCATACTGGATTGTATTAAGAGGAGTTTATTTTGCAAATGAAGGGCAGGGATTCTTCCTCTATTTGGCACCAGGGATGCCTCACCTGAGTATTGTGTCAAGTTTTGAGCCCCCACTTCAAGAAAGATTTGGAAAGATTGGAAGAAGTTCAACAGAGAACAACAAACATAATTAAAGGTTTAGGAAGCATGGCCAATGAGGAAAGACTGAAAGAATTAGGGTCACTTATTCTGGAGATGAGAAAACTGAAGGAGTTGTTGATAACAGTCTTCAATACCTGAAGGGCCATTATAAAGAGGCTAGAGAGAAACTTATCTGTGGCTGTAGGAGATAGGAATAGAAGCAATGGTCTAAATTCTTTCTGCTACAGGTTGAGTTTGTAGATTAGGAAGAACTTTCTGACTATAAAGGTGGTTAAACTTTGGAACAGGCTAACTAGAGAAACTTTGAATCTCCATCCCTAGAATTTTTTTGAGGGTGGATTACACAGAATAGAACGGTTTAGTCAGGGATGATTCTGCCTTGAACAAGGGGCTGGATTAGATGACCTCATGAGGTCCCTTCCAGCTCTACTTTCCTATGATCATCCCAAACCAAGCTTTCCAGCTAACTGGAATTCAGGTGACTCCACAAGTACCCTTAATAATATACACACATATTCTAATGGAAAAATTCATTATTCAGACAATATTCCTACTCAGAAATCAAGGAATATATCCTTCTTTTTCTTATGTAAAATAAAATTAAGTATCCTACTTAATTTTATTTTGTGATTTGTTTTAAATAAATCATTGTGCAAAACTTTATCACACATACATAAATTATGCTAAGATATAATCAGGTAGGGTAACAAATTATAACCATGGGTAGATCTAGAATTTTGAAAAAGGAGGGTACAGTTGGTGAAGTGTATCATCACATAAAATGCATTTTGTCCAGTTAAAAATAAACTAGAAGCTTTAGTAATATGCAAAAGAATAGGGTTGTATTATTCAGTTTGACACTGAAGCAAGAAGAAATATAATTGGAATGAGTTAGAAAAAAAGTCTAACCCCGGGGCAGTCTGCAGAGTTGTGAAGTAGGAGCTTCCTTACCAGGAGCTGCTAACAGACAGCAGAATTGTGGAACAAAGGATAGTTTTTTTGGTGGAACATCAAGACCATTAAAAAGACAGTCATTAACTCCGGTAGAATAAAGAGTTTAGAGGTAGATTATAATGAAGCACAAAGTCAATTGACTCCCTCAGCATGTCCTGACTAGAAGTGCTACTACCACTGCCAGGCAGTCAGTTTTAAACTTTGGGTGGAGCAGGAATCAAAGGGGAGCGGGGGTGTAAGTTGGGGCATTTAAGTAAATTGTTTTTTTTTTTTTAAATTGCTGCTTTGGGCTCTCCAGAGCAGCCACAGGTGCCAGTGCTATGGCAGGCACCGGGGGCAGAGTAGGGGGAGCACCCAGGCAGGAAGGCTGTCCATGTTCTGCTGACCCTGGGCTTTGTCCCCAGGCTGCACCCCCTAGCCCAGCCCAGCCCCTGGAGGGAACTGCCCTGGACAGCAGGCACTGCACAGGGTCACTGCACTAGATACTTCCAGTGGGTGGGTGAGCCCTGGGCTGTCCTGTCCTACCCAGGCAGAGGCAGCACTGGGGTGCCAAGCACTGGGGCTGGGCAGTTGGGGCAGGGTTCAGGTGGCATGAGGGGCAGCACCATGGGCAGACTGGCCCAGGGGGTGGGCCCTTGGGAAGGCAGGGGTTGGGCAGGAAGTGGGGGCTGCCCTGGGGCTCTGGAGGCTTGAGCCATGGTGGGTAGGTGGGTGGGTGGGGGTGCCTAGTGCACCTAAGGTGGGGCCCGGCCCAGCCCACACAGCTCCATGGGGATGGGGCACAGCCACCCTGCCTGCAAGGGGATGCTACATGGCTAGGGCAGGACACTGGGCTCAGGGGGATTCTGGCTCCAGGCTTGGCCTCCCTGTGTGCTGGGAATAGTGTGAGCATGGTGGAGCCACTCCAGTGCAAGGGTCTAGCCATGAGAGCTCCTAGGAACAACCGTCATGGCTGCCCCAGCCTCAAGGGGCTGGGGCCAGGGCAGGCACTGTGCACGGCTGCTGTGCTGCAGGCTCCCAGATGGCTCGGCTCTAAGCAGCACCTGTGGTGGCTGTTCCCAGAGCTCAGGGGGCTCCTGAAGTTTGGGGGCACCTGCTGCAGCCCAGACGGCTCCACCCCACTTTCACTGTGCCCAGCACACACACAGGCTGAGGCGGGAACCCCCAGAGCCCTGCATCCTGCCCTGGCCAGGTAGCGTCCCCTTGTGGGCAGGGCAGCTGCGCTCCATCCCCACAGAGCTGCGCGGGCTAGGCCAGGCCCCACCTCAGGTGCACTGGGCACCCCTCTGTGCACCAAGTCTGCAGAGCCCCGGAGCAGCTCTTGTTCCTCGCCCAGTCCCCACTGTCCTCTGGCTGCCACCTTCCCAAGATTCTTCAGCAGTCTGACCAAAAACATTGCCTACCCCTGACCCCATGAACCACATGAAAGACCCAGAGATTTCAACTAGGAATTTATAGCATCAAAAACATTCCTACCTGTTGGGCTCTGAGTTTTTGCAGCAGAACTGTCCTATCATTTTTTGTGCATAAGTATGTATATGCATGTAAGCCAAGAGCTGCCATTTTCTGAGGGATGCTTCAAGTCTAATGAGCGGTGCCTTGAGTCTAAAATGGTCAAGAACCGCTGGTTTACAGTAACTAGAATGAATTACATCAAATCTATTCTTAGACAATTATCCAAACTGATTCAATTGTATAAACCGCAGTGGGTTTTTAAGTAACATAATATTCTATACTGTTATTTTGTATGCTTATTAGGAGGGGATAGGAGTGCTGTTTTGCCATGTTTTAAAATTTGGGATTGCTATCTTGGATACCATCCTCCACCCAAAAGAGTTGTCACTGTAGATAACAATGCACATTAAGTCAATGCCATTATCTTCTTATTATGGTCACCTCTGGCCTGAAGATACACAACTAGAAGAAAAAAAAGTAATATCCTTGCATAAACACTTGAAGAATAATTTAGCTCTAAGCTGAACCTATGCTGCAGAATTAATGGTTTTGTAGACAGGTTGAAATTTAGGACAACCTAGGGATCAGTTATAAAGATGAGGTCCTTTGGGAAATATGCAGTCTTGACAGTTCTTTAGAGAATAAGTCCTAACTGTGTCTAGGAGGATGTGTAAGATAGGAAAGATATCGTTGTATATGTGACCAGAATGAGCTATCTGGTATAAAGTCAAGTTCAGCTTTGCCTTCTCTGAAGCTTGTACTAAAATTTATAGAATTATGTGGTTTCTTTTTCTGTGACTTCCAGGGATTTATTCCACAGATTACAAATGGTCATGCACAGTATAAATACTACACCCAGTACTTTAAAACCATATGGCTTTCATTCATTTCAGGACTTGTTAAATGTATGTTGTTGAGTTTGTTTACTTTATCAAGTCAGCTGCAAAGGGAAACAATAAAAAATGTAAACCCAGTAAATAAGAAACTCCACTTGATACAAACTATTTTATTAGTTTTATGATCAACTACTGTAGTAAAATTGGAAAATGAGATCACGCAAATTTGGTTAAAAATACTGAATTAAAAAAAAATACATAAAGTAGCTAAATACAAGATTTCATCAGCTGTTTTAACCAGTTGTTTAGAGTTCTTCAGCATTAAGACTACCATAAAAAGAGTAATGAACTAAATGAACCCAGATGGCTGGGTTACATCTTTACTTCAAAAAGTTCAGATCCAAGAAAACCTAGTGGCACAATGGAATTATAGGCATTTTCCTGTATTTGCGAATACTATGGCCTGTAAAAATGTGTGACCAAGATGTGAAGTTTTACAAGCATTTCTGATTGTTCCACAATGAAAATATCCCAAGTCACTGATTCTGCAACTTTTATTTGATCACATAGTAGCCCTATTGGGTGGAAATGGGGCTGCTAACCAGAATAAGTACCACTCAGTGGAGAGCGAGAGAGTGCAAGCAAGTACCTTAATTCATTGTATTCAGCGACCTTATCACAACAGCCATCCCTGATCATAGAATCATAGAAAATTAGGGTTGGAAGGGCTCTCAGCAGATCATCTAGTCCAACCCCCTGCAGGACCATCTCCAACTAGATCATCCCAGCCAGGACTTTCTCAAGCTGAGACTTAAAAACCTCCAAAGATGGAGATTCCATCACCTCTCTAGGTAACTTGTACCAGTGCTTCACCACCCTCCTAGTGAGAAAGTTTTTCTTAATATCCAACCTAAATCTCCCTTGCTGCAATGTGAGACCATTGCTCCTTGTTCTGTCATCTGTCACCACTGAGAACAGTCTAGCTCTCTGGAACCACCCTTCAGGTAGTCAAAGGCTGCTATCACATCCCCTCTCAGTCTTCTCTTTGCCAAACTAAACCACACTCAGCCTCTCCTCAGAAATCGTGTACCCCAGCCCCTGACCCATCTTCATTGCTGTCTGCTGGACTCTCTTCAATTTCTCCATATCCTTTGGGGGGCTAAGAATTGGACACAGTAGTCCTGATGGGGCCTCACCCATGTAAAATAGAATGGAATAATTACTTCCCTCAATCTGCTGGCAACAGTTCTACTAATGCAGTTCAGTGGGCCCTTGGTGAGTCCTAACAATCCTAACAATCACCTTCTTCTCCTCCAAGTGCTTAGAAATGGAATCCTTGAGGACCTGCTCCATGATTTTTGCAAGGGCTGAGATGAGGTTGACTGGTCTGTAGTTCCCTGGATCCTCCTTCTTCCTGTTCTTAAAGATTGGCACTGTATTTGCTCTTTTCCAATTATCTAGGACATCCCCTGATCGCCATGAGTTTTCAAAGATAGTGGCCTGCAGCTCTGCAATGACATCAGCCAACTCACTCAGCACCCTCAGATGCATTGCATCTGGCCCCATGGACTTGTACACATCCAGCTTTTCTAAATGCTCCTTAACCTGTTCTTTCAGCACTGAGGACTTATGACCTCCTCCCCAAACTATGCTGTCCAGTGCAGTAGTCTGGGATCTGACCTGATGACGTTTCTCTGTGTTGTGCCTGTAGTTATGCACACATAATAAGTTAGGAAAATATACCTAAGTCAAAAGAAAAATATCTAAGAACTTATAATACACAGAGTAGTGGAATTGCCTTTACTCCTTATGAAAATGTGTGTATACACATTTTATATAGACACACATATATTTTCATAAGGAGTTAATATGTATAAATAAATAATAATAAAAATAAATTTAAATTAATATCAATATCTAAATAAATATACATATATTTAAAGCAGAACTAAATATGAGCCTTGAATATGTATCATAGATTCTTTATTGCTGGCATAATTCTGAATCTGCACGTTATTGCTAAGGAACTCTTGAATGTATATTAAATTCTACTGGAAATGGAGCATCTCTGAGAGAGGAGGTCTTACTTTTACTACTCTATGCAGTGGCATATTCCCAAATATTTTTTTTAAAGGAACTATGATCTATGGAGATTTTGTTTAAATTGTTTGGAATGGATTCTAATGGTAAGAGAAATATAAAAAAAGAGCATGTTGCATCCTACTTGAAAACTGGAAAAATGGGCAAAGGCAGGAAATAATCATGGAGTGCCAAAGTATTTCTAATCAGTGAAATACACCATCACAAAGCCAGTCCTCAACCTGTCCTAAATTACATGCCAGGAAGAACTTTAAGACATGACAACATCAAAGGACTTTTTTGGATTTATAAGAGGCACACCCTTCAAAATTAATTGCATCTCAAAGTAGACTTGGTAGTAGTACAGCTACACAGGGAAAAAAACAAATCTTACAACTGAGGGTCTTGGTACATCTTATGCTGTGAGCTGCACAAATGTAGATCTGTGTTAGTGCTAGCTTGAGTTTGGAGCAGTGACACATTCAGGCCAGCTGGGGCCCAGAGGACTGAAAGTTAAGAATACCCCCTTCCCATTTCAGGCTTTTCCCATAGTCCCTGGGGCTCCCACCCTGCCCTTCAGGGTGCCTCCTGCCTCCTCACCACCCCTGCCCCTGGGGCATTATTTACTTGTGACTGCCTACACTTGGTCCCAGGGGAGCAGGCAAGAAAGGGTTAATTTTCCTGCTCTGACACCACTATTACTAGGCTGCTCCTCTTTTGCTCCAGAGAGCAGCAGCAGGGGCAGTAGGGCAAGCAAGATATTCCTTCCCTGCCTGCTTCCCCAAGACAGACAACATGGGCAGCCACAAGTTAGCAGGGGATGGGGTGTGGGCCAGTAAGCAGTCATCTAGGGTGCTGGAGAGGGCAGGGGATGCAGTGGGCTTGATCTGGGCCAGCAGGAAAGGGGGGAAGGTGGAGTGTTCACACTAAGGTAGTACCTAGTACAGGGACAAAATGAGTACTTAAAACCAGTTTCAGGTGTTAATGTGCAGACAATCCAGGGGTTAAAAGTTCCACGATCCACTCAAAATTACTGTGTAATAAGGCCCCGTATCTGATGAAGTCTGTTAACTTGGAGAGTGGTAGTGATGCCAGTCCCATTTTGCACTAGTGCAAATTTCACTGGTCTAGAAAAGCCTCGAGCAAAGTTTACAGTCCTGGGTCATATTAATTTGTCCAAATAAACTATGAAGTCTTTTAATCCCTAGCTTCCTTCTCATCTATCCCTTTCTTACCAGATAGATGATTTTGCCAGATAGTCTGTTTTAATTATCTTTCAGCTACAACCATTCTCACCAAAAACCCCCCCCAAAACAAAACAAAACAAAAATTCAGTACTTCAGAACACCAATTGGTTTCAGTTAAAATTTAAGGAGATAAATAAGTAGCTGGAAGGCCCCACAACTCTCCACTTGCCAAAAATCAGAATGGTCTTAAAGCCAATATCTGTTGTTCATTGGACAAAGAAGGGAAAAAGGCTTAGGGGAAGAAATGCTGAGCTGGCACCCAGGTGGAGACCATCAGGTCACTGACTGGCTTAGATAATTCTATGCAATTTGCAACCTTTGTCATCAATGCCTTCAGTACCCTAGGGTGTCTCTCACATGGCCTTGTCAGCTTGAAAACTTCTAGCTTCTCTAAGGGCCTTGTTACACATTAATTTTAGGTGCCTCCTGGAGCTCTTAACTCCTGGACTGTCCACACATCACCCTGAAACTAATTTTAGACACTCTTTAGGTGGCTTAAAAGTTATGCCATTCCAGTCCAGGTTTATCGCTGATCTGTGCTATGTAGCTTGTTTTACACTTTTGTGTACCCACTCTAGGCTCCAGGATAGTGTGGACAACCCCCCACCTCCCACTCCTCTGCTGGCCTGTATTAGGCCCACTGCCCCCTCTGCCCTATCTAGCACCCCAGATCCCCACTCAATGCCCTCCTGCCCCACGCTTATTTATAGCTGCCCGTGCTGTCTGTCCTGGGGAACAAGCAGAGAAGGGATAACTTCCCTGCCTAATCACCACTGCTGCCACTGCTCTCTGGGACAGGCTTAGTCTGGGGAAGATCCACAGCCCAGCAGTGGTGGCAGCAGGGGCAAGGTAGGCAGGTTAATCTTTCCTTGCCTGCTTCCCTGGGCAGAAATGTGGGCAGTTACAAGTAAGCAGTGGGGGTGGGGTGCCGGGGGCGGGGAACCCTGAGCACAGTGGTGGGGAACCAGAAGAGCCCCAGCCAGGCAAGGAGGAAGCCTGCCTGGAAGGGGTGGGGTGGGGTGGTGAGGGGGATTCTTAACTTTCAGTCCTCCAGGTCCCAGCTGGTCTGAACATGTAACTACTCCAAACATGAGCTAGCACTAACACCAATCAACATTCTACATGTGCAATTAATGCCCAGAAATCTTACTGTGCAGTAAAATACTGTGCTGTGCAGTAAGCTTTCCCCAGCAGGGTGTCTACGTGTGCTGCTGGCAGGAGCAAATTGGCTCCCAGGGGGAGCAGTTCAGTGCAGGGCTATTCCAGCCCTGCCGTGCCACACTACTACAGCCTAGGGGAGCTCCAGGCTTGCCTGGTGTCATCCCTGGGCTGGCAGGGGGCACCAGAGTTAGGCCCTGATCTCTGGTTCTGGGGAAGCTGTCTGGCCTCCAAGGCAGCTGCCTCCCAGCCATAGGTGGAGGAAGGTGGTGGACTAATGGGGCTTAGCCTGCCCAAACATAGGGCAGCGGTAGGGCCACAAGGCAGCCTGGCTGAGGGCTTCTGGTGGCTGCAGTAGGTGGGGAGGGATTGGGGCTGGGGCTAGGGGAGGGGCAGGCACTGCACAACCAGCAGGGCACAGGGCCGAGCTGCGAGTGGCTCGTCCAGGGACATGGCTCTTTCTGTTACACCCCAGGAGGCATGGGAGGCGCATGCCCCCAGATCTGTGTGGGGCAAGGCAGCGTCTGTGGGGTGGGACTAGAAACAGCATAAACGCCTCTGTTTGGAGGCATTCTGTGCCTTTTCCCAGCTTGTTCCCTGTCAGGAACTGTGTGACAGAGGAATGCTCAGACTGATGCATTGTGGCTTGCTAGCTCAGTAGTAGTTGAACTTGCCTGCTTCTTTTTCTTGTTACAAAGAAGTGGGTAGAATTTAGCTTAGCTTAGCTTAGTTTAGCTATTCTATTCAATTATTATTAGTATTACTATTCAATTTATTTCTTTGAATTTATATTTACTCTTTTTTTTTGGAAACTTTGCAAAAAGAAAGGTGTGTTTCCTCTGCCAGTGTGATCTATCCCTGTGCAGGTAGGTAGATGCTTGCACACACACACACAGATACACAGAGACAATATAGAGAAAAATCAGATATTCATAGCAGAAGAAGACAGACAGACAACACACAAATTTTACATAACCCTGAACACCGAAGCAAACATTCAGAGAAGAGGCCAGTGCATGAACTCAACAGAGGGAATAAAACACACAATACAAAAGGATTCACACACATAGAGAGACCTTTTGCAGCACAGGAAAGATCAATATGAAGTGTGCTAGAAAGGCAGGTGCCAGGTCTTCTGGCAGGGGAGGTAGTGTGGGTAGGGGGAGAGCTAGAGCTGCAAGCCCCCCCCCAAACACAGACACATTCTTTTCCCAAGCAGCCATGACACTTGTGCTGCCAGTGGAAGCCAGGAGGTGGGGGCAGT
>NW_005842550.1:706429-707383 GCF_000455745.1 Alligator sinensis
CTGCCAGAGGAGGAGCTGGAGCTGGAACCAGGGATGCTGAGCACACTGGCTCAAGCAATTCTGGGGACTGAGGGGGAATCAGAGTTTGTGCTCCACGCCCCTCAAATTTCCCCTAGACCCAGGTCTACTCCGGAAAGCAGCACCTCAGAGGAGGCTGAGGTTGTGGAGGCAAGTGGCTCAGATGAGTTAGCTCCTCCTGCTGTTGAGCCTCAGCTTGCTGAGAAGGGGGAAAGGGCAGGATCCTCACCCTCAACCCAGAAGCGGGGGGAGTAGTGTAGTGTGGGATCATTTTGAGGTGGCAGATGATCCCAGGTTTGCCATCTGCCAGCACTGTTGAAGGCACATGAACCATGGCAAGGACATGAGACACTTCACCAAAGCAATGCTGCTGCATCTGAGGAGGCAGCACCCCCTTGCCCTTCTTCCTGCTCAGCCTGGCACCAGTGTGCGTGTGCTGAAAGGGAAGTCCCCCACTTGCTCCAAAGCCCCCTTCCCCCCAAAGCAGAGGAAGGCCACCCTGGACCAGTGGGGGAAAGGTGGACAGAAAGCGGGGCATGTTCCCAAGGTGAGCAAGATCACCCAGAGCACTGGGGCGATGCTTGCTCTAGATATCCAGCCCTCCTCCCTAGTTGAGCAGCCAGGGTTCAGGCGGGTCGCAGCATTTCTGGCCCCATTTTACAAAGTGCCTGCACTCACCACCTTTAGCAGAGCAGTGTTGCCCTCCCTGTATGAGGCATGCAGGGAGTATTTGAGGGAGGAGCTGCACAAGGCAAGGCCGCAGGTAGTCTTGCACTTCAGCTCCAGCATCTGGAGCAGCTGGGGTGGTGATCACACCTACCTCTCCCTCATGGGGCACTGGTGCAATCAGTCAGGCCATCGGTGGGCTCTACTGCAAGCCATGGTGCTGGATGAGTTCCACACAGCAAGGGAGATCATGGGGGCCATGAACCGCAT
>NW_005842550.1:707739-708441 GCF_000455745.1 Alligator sinensis
AAGGTGGCAGGCTACTTCCACCGCAGCATCAAGGGGGGCAAGATGCTGCAGGAGAAACAGGCAGAACTGAGCATCCCGCAGCACAGAATCATACAGGATATGGAGATTTAGTGGAACTCCACATACCTGATGCTCCAAAGGTTGGTGGAGCAACAGAAGGCCATCCATGAGATGGCCTTGCTTGGGAATATTGGGATCAATGGCCCGCTGAACAGAGCTGAGTGGGGTACGATCTCCCAGATCTTGCTGGTCCTCAAGCCCTTCCTCGAGGCCACTGAGACCCTTAGTGCTGGCGATGCCCTCCTCAGACAAGTGATTCCCCTAGTGAGGGAACTCTGGAGAACCAAATGGAGAAGTTCAAAGGGATCAATGTTCCTGGCTGGGGCAAGCCGCTGTCACCAGACGTGCAGGCACTGTTGAGGCAGCTGAAGGAGGGCATCAGGAGACAGCTGGATCCCTTGTGGTCCAGTACGTTCCACATGATGGTGGGCATGTGTGACCCAAGGCTGAAGGGGAGCATGTGCACTGGCAGCCCCAAAACCTTTGATCAATGGATGCAGGTGCTGGTGAACAAAGTCAGGGAGGCCGAAGTGCAGAGGCAAGGGGATGTGGAAGAGGGGGATCCACTTTACTGTGCCAGCACTCCCAGCACCAGCACCGGCACCAGCACCAGCCAGTCTCCTCCACACCCGCCACCGCCCA
>NW_005842550.1:708471-711635 GCF_000455745.1 Alligator sinensis
TTCAAGGCTGGTGTCCAAACACACCAGACCCCGGCTTCAGGCAGGTAGTGCTGAGACTTTGATGGCTACCTATCTTGCTGGGGATGTGGAGCCACTGGACTGTGACCCCTTGGCCTACTGGGCAAGCTGCAGGCAGATGTGGCAGGATCTGTCCACGATTACCCAACAACACCTGTCCTGTCCACCGACCAGTGTTCCAAGTGAGAGGGTGTTCAGCATTACTGGGGATGTTGTGACACCCCACCACACCTGCTTGCATCCTATATTGGTGGAGCAGCTGGTGTTCCTAAAGGTGAACCTCCCACTCCCAAGCTCCACCTGCAGATAGATTGAGTGCCACCCTCCTCACTCTGTCTACACCAATTTCCTTTTTTGAGTTTTTAGAAGCCGAGTAATGCCCCGCTCTCAGCTGGAGGGGGCACTAACTGCATAACCAGCCAGCAGGGGAAGAACATGACCCCGCTGAGCTCATTCCCCTGCCAGGATGAACTTGGAGGTATGGGATTGGGGCTATGGGGAAGGAGGAGGCTCCAGGTCCTGGGCATGACCCCTAGAACTGCACCCTGCCAGGGTAGGGAGGCCTAGTGGGACTGCTGGTGGTGCAGCAGCCCTGTAAATGCCAGGACCAATGATCCCCTGGTCAAAGGTGGGTAGGAGGCACCATAACCTCCAGCTAATGCATGCATGCACAAAGTCCTGGCTGGGGAATGCATAGACCTGTCATGTTTTTGACAGGCCTGATGCTTGCTGGTTGCAGTGCAGTTGTGAGGCTCATGGTGAGCTCAGCTTAGCTGCCTGGGATGCCAGCTTTAGAGCTGAAAACCCCTTTGTCATGCTGAGGAAGTACCTGCAGTTGGTCCTGGATGGAAGGAATAGTAAAGAAGCCAGAGGTTGGCCTGGCCTGCAATGCAGGCAAGAAAGCCAGTCAGTGAAAATGGAAATGGAGGCGTCGGGGGGGGAGGGACAGGCTGGGGTGGGGGCCCACAGGTAGTTGGGTTTTGTTGTCTTTGATAGATTCTGGTGTGCAGTTTGTGGGGTACTGGAGATAGTTGGCAGGTTTTATGTTTTGAGATGTAGGAAGTCGGCTTCAGTTCTGGTGATGAGGTTAGGTGCTTGTTTGAATGTACAAACCACTTTTCAGAGCTGGGCCTATGAACTGAACTTCATAATTGCTGCCTGCAGTCAGCAGAATTGCTTCTGTGACAGCATAGGTGGACAGGCTTGTTTTTTATTGTTATTTATATGCATTCAGCAGTAATATTTTTTTTTCTGTAGTACAGGATGAGAAGGCAGCGCATATTCAGTGCTGAAACCTGTCTTGCACAGGTAACCAGGGATGACAGCGACACATCCACTGATCAAATCTTATCCCAAGGCAGTGAGGATGCTGACTTTGTTCCAGACATAGGGTATTGTTCAGAGCAAGAAGACCATGTGTCTATGGAAGCTTCATCCAGCTCTGATGAGGAGCCACAAGCAGAAGTGATGCCAACACTTCCAATGGCAAAGGGAAGAGAACCAGCCTGGAACCAAGGAGAGCTACATCAGGACATGGAGCAGAACCACTGCCACCACCGCCAGAAAAAAAATTCCAGATTCTGACACCTTTAGAGGAAGAAATGGCAGTGTGTGTATTGTTCAGAGCAAGAAGACCATGTGTCTATGGAAGCTTCATCCAGCTCTGATGAGGAGCCACAAGCAGAAGTGATGCCAACACTTCCAATGGCAAAGGGAAGAGAACCAGCCTGGAACCAAGGAGAGCTACATCAGGACATGGAGCAGAACCACTGCCACCACCGCCAGAAAAAAAATTCCAGATTCTGACACCTTTAGAGGAAGAAATGGCAGTGTGTGGGAAAAAAGTCCACAGCTAATACATCATCAGAGAACAGCCAAGGACATAGTCCATGAAAGTGCTGGGCTAACAAGAGAAAGTAATAAAGACACAGTGGTGGAAATGTTCCACCTGTTTCTCTCACAAGATAACTTGACTGTTATCATAAGAGAAACAGAGAGGCAAAAAGAAGATTCAGGGAGTGGAATGATAGCCATCCTGAAAGTAGAAAGAAGGGGAAAAAACTGGATGAAACAGAGATGGAAGCTTACATTGGCCTCCTACTGCTGAGTGATCTATACTATGGTGGTCACAAGGCACTGGAGGAGCTATGGGAGCAACACACCAGGTGTCCTTGCTTCCATGCCACCATGAGTTTAAAATGATTCCATCAAATCACAAACTACCTGAGATTTGACAACAAACTGACACGTGAGGAAAGGAAAGCCAAGGACAAGCTTTATGCCTTCAGATACATCTGGATACAATTTGTGGAGCATCTCAGGAAATGGTATATTCCAGGAATACACCTGATGGTTGATGAACAGCTCACTGTGTTCATGGGTCGCTGTCCCTTCAGACAGTATATGCCCAGCAAGGCTGACAAATATGACTTGAAAATTTGGTGGTGCTGTGATGCAGCAACATCATTTCCCCTGTCTGGAGACATCTACCTGGGCAAGCAGCCAGAAGCTCCACACCAAGGTAATCTTGGTACCCAGGTTGTTGAAAAACTGGTTCATCCCTGCTACAAGACAGGAAGGAATATTGTGGTGACAGTTTCTTCACAAGTACTGACCTGGCAGAAAGACTGCTACAGCAGGGAGGAGGAAGGGCCCGGGCAACTATAGGCCCGTCAGTCTTACCTCAATCCTGGGGAACCTCTTTGAAAAGATCAACAAGGGGCACATCTGTGATGGGCCGGCATCGGGGATGATGCTCAAGGGCAACCAGCACGGTTTCATTAGGGGCAGGTCATGTCAGACCAACCTGATTGCCTTTTATGATCAGGTCACAAAAGCATTGGATGCAGGTGTAGCTGTGGATGTAGTCTTTCTGGACTTCAGCAAGGCCTTTGACGCTGTCTCCCACCCCATCCTCATTAGAAAAACAGGCGACTGTGGCATTAATGCCTACACGGTCAGATGGACTGCTAATTGGCTGAAGGGTCGTACTCAGAGTGTGGTGGTGGATGGGTCATATTTGACCTGGGGGGAAGTGGGCAGCGGAGTCCCCCACAGCTCGGTCCTTGGGCCCACACTGTTCAATTTCTTTATCAGGGGTTTGGACGACGGCGTGAAAAGCAACCTGTTTAAATTTGCTGATGATA
>NW_005842550.1:712598-713402 GCF_000455745.1 Alligator sinensis
TTCCTGGGTCCTTTTGCTGAGGGGTTTTTTTAGCACTCCTGCCCCCCTTGGTGAACATTGGGACTGACTCCCTTTGAGCTTGGAGGATCCTCTCCTTGAGGAGCAACCATCCGTCTTGGACTCCCATCTCATTGAAGGTCCAAGATCCCAATGCCTCTCCTACTAATCTTCTTAGTTCACTGAAGCTGGCCCTCTTGAAGTCAAGGACTTTTGCCTTACTGCTTGCTTTCACCACCTTGCGCTGGATAGTAAATTCCAGCAGGTGATGATCACTGTCGCTCAGGTGGTTGAGTACCCTCAGACCCCTCACCAGGTCATCATCTGTGGCAAGGACTAAGTCCAGCAAGGCATTTCCCCTGGTGGGATGATGCACCTCTTGGGTTAGGTGGAGGTTTTGTATCCCAGCTAAGAACCTACGTGAGTGGTCAGACCTGGCTGACCGCTCCTTCCAGCAGATGTCTGGGTAGTTTAGGTCACCCATGATAACCACATCCCTTGCCTTTACAGCCTCCGTGAGCTGACCTGAGTATTCCGGGTCCAGCTCATCCCCCTGGTGAGGTGGTCTATCATAGACATCCACTATCAAGTCCTTGATGATCTTCTCAAAGAGTTTCCCCAGAATTGAGGTAAGACTGTATAGTTGCCCGGGTCTTCCCTCCTCCCTTTTTTAAAGATGGGGACCACATTGACTATCTTCCAATCATATGGCACCTGGCCCAAGCACCACGAGCACTTGTAAAGCCGTGCCAAGGGCCCTGCAATAACCCCTGCTAGCTCCCTCAACACCCTGGGGTGGAGAGCATC
>NW_005842550.1:715171-729377 GCF_000455745.1 Alligator sinensis
CTATCACCCAGGTGGTCAAGGACCTGGAGCCCCCTTACCAGATCATCACCTGTGGCCAGGACCAGGTCTAACAGGGCATTTCCTCTTGTGGGACTGTGCACCTCCTGGGTTAAGTGGAGGCCCTGTATCTCAGACAGAAACCTTCTGGAGCAATCCGACCTGGCTGACTGCTCCTCCCAGCAGATGTCTGGGTAATTTAGATCATCCATGATAACTACATCTCTTGCCTTAAGTGCCTCTGCAAACTGGCCTGAAAATGCCTGGTCCAGCTCCTCCCCTTATTTGGGGGGTCTGTAGTAGACCCCCACCATTAAATCCCTCTCCCCATGACCCCCTTGTATCTTGACCTAGAGCACTTCAACTTGCCCCTCCTCCGACCCCATTTTGCTGGCAGAGGATGTGTATTGCTCTTTGACATAAAGCGCCACACCCCCTCCCTTCCTTCCTTCTGTATCCCGCCTGTAGAGCCTATATCCCCTAATACTAAGTGCCCAGTCATGGGATGAATCCCACCACATTTCTGTAAGCCCTACTATGTCTGGGTTTGACCTGGCTATTCTGAGGGCGAGTTCCTCCTGTTTGTTCCCCATACTACGAGCATTGGTATATAGGCATTTAAGGCCTTGCATAGCTGCACGTGCCACCCCCCGATTAGGAAGACTATCTGGACTCCTGTTCCTTACCTGGGCACTCCTTGCAAGTGTCACCTGTCTTGCTCAGGTGGTGTCTCCATGTCTTCCTGCAGCCCCGTCCCTCGGAGAGGCTAGTTTAAAGCTCGCCGTATGAGATCAGCCAACCTGGAAGAGAAGACTTGCTTGCCTTTAGGAGAGAAGTGAAGCCCATCCCGCCCCAGCAAGTCACTCGCCTGAAAACATGGGTCATTATCTAGGAACCCAAGGCCCGCCTGGTGGCACCAACTCCGTAAGCGCCGGTTGACCTCACCAATGCAGGCCTAGTGTTGCCGTCCCTGCCTACTCACCGGGGACAGGGACCTATAGTAGTTTTTAACCTATGTGGGATGAATAGAAGAGAAGGATACCCTGCTTAGGGTATCACATCTTAGGAATGCTTAGTGTCAGAATGGCGTACATTCTCAGTTCAAGTGGGAAATATGTTCTAGGGAACCTGGACTTCTCTGCCTTTTCTGCTAATTATAACATATTCTTCCCCTTTACCAGTTCTGCTGCTATTTTGTGCAAGTCTCTTTGCTTAGGACCTTCTCTTTCCCCTTTCAGACTCTGTGTCCCAGTCTCACCTCCATGCCAGTCTCGTTCCAGCTCTCCAGCTAATCGTCCTCGGTCTCCTTGCTCAGAGAACCCCAATTCCCATTCCTTACTGCTCCTCATTCAGAGTCTCTCTCCCTAGTATGGTGATTTAAGACTAGGACATCACTTGCATTCCTTGCCCTCTCTGAGTCCCAGTCTCAATAACCCACACTAGGCTCATTGATCTAGTATCTACCCAGCCAGTCTCAGTCTCCCCCTTCATGTCATCCTCTCATCAGATCTATCTTCCCTCTCTCTCTTCCTTGTGCTCCATGGTTTTCAATCTCCTTGCCCAGCAGAGTCCAGCCTTCTTATCCAATCCTCATGCCTCCCCCCCAGCTACTGTCTCCCAGGCTCCTCATGTTTCCTTCATATCCAGTAAGTCCTAATTTTCCTTTTTACCTCCAAAACCCATGGCAGGCGGCAGCACCAGGGCGAGGCCCCTGGCAGCAGCACTCTGCATCTGCACCATGTCTGCAGAGCTGCGTCTACTGCTCTCGCTTGCTGGAGGTGCCCCTCTGGGCTGCTACCTCATGCCCACCTTATGCGAACACCGATGCAAACGCCGGCGTACACTGTTCGCGTGCGCTGCCCGCGCACGGCTTGGGAGCACAGCTCCCTGTTGGTCAAGCTAAGAGGACTCCGAAGGGCTTCCCCTTTGGATCTACCTCAGCTGCGCTGTACCCTCTGCCCCACTTACCTTAGCGGGAATCAGCTGTTGCTGCCCCCTCTGCTGTCTCCTCAGCTACTGCTGCCGCCCGTCGCCGCCTGCTGCTGCTTCTGCCTCCGCCGCCGAGGTAAGGGAGCACACATGCATGTGTGGCACATGTGCGTCCTGCCCCCTCTGCTCCTGATCCCCCAACTGCCGGTGGTTCTTTCCAACCATCGGTTTTAAAGCCCGCGGTTTGAAATTCCCACCGTTGGCCCTACAGCCAATCAGGCATTCCGGTTAGACCGGAAGTGCATGCCGGGAGCCCCGCCCCCTACCGAGCCTCCCGCTGGGATCCTGGGGTGGCTGGCAATACCACCCCCAAGGGACTAGTCGGAGCTGCCCCTCGCTTGGGGGAAAAAGGTCCCCACTAACCCCCGCTCTGCTTGTCTGTCTGCCTGCGCACGGCTCGGGAGTGCGGCTCCCTGTTGGGTGAGCTAAGAGGGCTCCAAAGGGCTTCCCCTTTGGATCCGCCTCAGCTGCACTGAATCCTCTGCCCCACTTACCTTAGGGGGAATCAGCTGTTGCTGCCCCCTCTGCTGTCTCCTCAGCTACTGCCGCCGCCATTCACCACCTGCTGCTGCTGCTGCCTCCGCTGCCGAGGTAAGGGGGCACACGTGTGTGTGTGGCACACATGCACCCTGCTCCCTCTGCTCCTGATCCCCCAACTGCCCTGGAATTCTAGCTCCAGAGATGGAGCTAGGGCTAGCGACCAGAATTAAGGATAACAAAAAGTCCTTTTTCAAACACACAGGGAGTAAAAAGAAGGCACCGGGTAACGTGGGGCCCCTACAGGACAGACTTGGCAATCTGGTGATTGCAGCAAATGAAAAAGCTGACCTCTTTAATGAATTCTTTGCCTCTATATTCCTGAACAGGGACCAGGATATCTCCCCCACTAGGATTATGGACGGACCCAGGGGAGCCACCACCATGCCTAGGGTCAGGGCTGACCTAGTTAGGGAACTTTTGGAGGGGCTAGACATATTTAAATCAGGAGGTCCAGATACTTTTCACCCGAGGGTGCTGAAGGAATTGGCGGGGGTCATAGCAGGGCCCCTGGCATGGCTGTATGAGCGCTTGTGGGGCTCTGGCCAGGTACCAGAGGATTGGAAAAGGGCCAATGTGGTCCCCATTTACAAGAAAGGGAGGAAGGAGGACCCTGGCAATTATAGGCCAGTCAGTCTCACCTCAGTCCTTGGGAAGACCTTTGAGAAAACTATCAAGGAACACATCTGCAAGGGGCCAGCAGGGGAGGTAATACTCAGGGGAAACCAACATGGGCTCATTGAGGGCAGATCCTGCTTGACTAACCTAGTTTCCTTTTATGATCAGGTCACAAAGTCCCTGGACAAGGGTGTCGAGATGGATGTCATCTTCCTTTAAGAAGGCCTTTGACACGGTTTCTCACCACATTCTCTAGAAAAAAAACTAGATGACTGCAGCATCAATGCCTACGCAGTCACATGGGTGGCAAATTGGCTAGATGGTTACACCCAGAGAGTGGTGGTGGGTGGGTCATTTTCAACCTGGAGGGATGTGGGCAGTGAAGTCCCCCAGGGCTCGGTTCTGGGGCCTGTACTGTTCAACATCTTTATCGGCAATCTGGATGTGGGTGTGGTAAGCATGCTGTCCAAATTCTCTGACAACACTAAGATGTGGGGCAAGGTAGGTATGCTGGAGGGCAGGGACAGAATCCAGCTAGCTCTAGACAGGTTGCAGAGGTGAGCGGATGAGAATAGGATGGAATTCAATGCAGAGAAGTGCAGGGTACTGCATCTAGGGAGAAGGAACCAGCAACACACCTATAGGCTGGGGAACATCCCTCTTGTCAATGCGGTGGTAGAAAGGGATCTTGGAGTCATTGTTGACTCCAGGATGAACATGAGATGCCAGTGTGAGGAAGCAGTCAGTGAGGCTAACCGCACCTTGTCATGCATCTACAGATGCATCACAAGCAGGTCCAGGGAGGTAAGCCTTTCCCTCTATGCGGCGTTGGTCAGGCCACAATTGGAGTGCGGCATCCAGTTCTGGGTGCCGCACTTCAAGAGAGATGTGGCTAGCATTGAGAGGGGCCAGAGAAGGGGCACTCACATGGTCAAGAGGCAGGGGGTCAGGCCCTACAAAGAGAGGCTAAAGGGCCTGAATCTATTCAGCCTCAACAAGAGAAGGGGATCTGGTGGCCATTTAAAAACTCACCGGGGGGGCTAGCAGAAATTGGGTGAGACTCTGTTCCCCTGGGCACCACTGGCAGTTACTAGGAATAGTGGCCACAAATTGTTAGAAAGAAGGTTCAGGCTGGACATTAGGAGGCATTACTTCACGGTTAGGGCTGCCATGCTCTGAAATGGACTCCCAAGGGAGGTGGTGCTCTCTCTTACCTTGGGGGTCTTCAAGAGGAGGCTGGATAGATATTTGGCTGAGGTGTTATGACCCCAGCACTCATTCCTGCCCAGGGCAGGGGGTCAGACCTGATGATCTGTTTAGGTCTCTTCTGACCCTAAGCACTATGATACTATGATATTTGTATGCAAAGACAGTCTTCCCCCTTAGTCACATGGCCCTCATCTCTTCTCAGTCATTCTTCTGCTTGGAACACCACCAACAAAATCATATGTACAAAAGGAACAAATTAAAGCCCTCTTAAGCCAACCTTCAATATTCTCAGACTAACCAAGATCGCAGATGTGCTTTTGAAGCCATTACCAGATAATGAAACAGACTGCTCTAAACTCTGCCAAGACTGGGATAAAACAAGTTCCAAGATCAAGGAGCCATTGACCAGTTCTCTGACCTCCCTGGTTTTAGAGGATGCAATGTAATATTTGCTTAAAAGATAATATTTGTTTAAAATATTTTGAATGTAATCTTTATTTGAAAGACTGCATGAACTGTAAAGATGTTTGAATAATTATCCCTTGTTTCCTAACTTCTACCTCTATGTCTTTAAAAACTCATGTTTTATTTCACTGTATGGTTCTTTGGTATTTGTAAGTTTCACTTTTAATATTCAACAACAATTGAAATTTAATGGGGTGTAGGTTGTAGCCGTGTTGGTCTAAGGACATAGGCAGACAAAGTTCTTTGGGTGAATCTGATATCTTTTATTAGACCAATTGAAATAGTTGGAAAAAAATATTTAAGCAAGCTTTCAGGTTTAAAAACCCTTCGGCAGGCTGAGGAAGTCTCTGCAGTTGGTGCGTGCTCTTCCCGGATGGGATGAAAAGTAAAGAAGCCAGAGGTTGGGCTGGTATGCATACAAGATAAGCAGTCAGCTATCTTCACCAACTGCAGAAACTTCCTCAGCCTGACAAAAGGTTTTTAAACCTGAAAGCTTGCTTAAATATTTTTTTTCCAAATATTTAAGTTAGTCTAATTAAAGATATCAGATTCAACCAAAGAACCTTGTCTTGAAAGTTAATGGAGATTTTGAACTCCTCATTAATTTTGTTTTACATTTGACTAACATGCATCTTAGGAAACCTGCTTCTTCTTGAAATAACTATTACAGTTTTTATTTCATTGCAACCCCCGCCCCCAAAAAAAAACAAAGGAAAAAGAAAGAAATTCCTTTTGGATAGTGAGGGCATAGCTCAAACAGGTGAAACCCTGGCCCCATTAAGTCAAATGATACAAGATACATAGACTTCAATAGTCACACAGCATACATGTAGACCTCTTTTCCACCATTTTTCCATCAAAGAGTTTAGGAACTAGGCAAAGGCCCTAGCGATGTTCAGTCTCACTGTCCAGTACACATCTGATATTTCATAAGATCACCTGCTCTTCTGACTGTAATGGCTTTAAATGTTCTGTGCAGCTTGGACTTTTGATTAACATCTCTTCCCCATCTATTTTGCTCTGCATGTGCTACACAAAATATACCGGAGGCATGAAAACTTTACATCATGTGCGTCAGCTTGAAAGGCATCTACTGAAATATGTACAACCTTTGGAGTACACTTGCAGTCACCCTATCCTTTGTTCAGTTAACAGTACTTCTTCAAAATTTTGGCTGTAACACATTAGCCATATTCTGTATTACCTCTGTTTGTCTTCATTCTGTCATTTAGGTTTATTATCATTATATAGTTTGAATATATTTTTGTGGCTTAAAAAACAGTGTGACCATAAACACTGCCTGTCCCTGGAGGCTGGGGAGGGGGGCATGGGGAACTCCTGCAGGCAGCTCCAGTGCTATTGGTGGGGGGGTGGTGAGAGCCGACCAGCGATCAACAACCACCCACAGACACCGCTGGCAGCGTCAGCAGCATCCAGCAGTGATTAGGGACTGCCTGCAGATGCTGATGACAATGTCAGTGGCAAAGGGAGGAGTGACAAGTGGCGACTGCCCACAGACGCCATCAGGAATGTCAGCGGCACCTTTTTGCAGGGGGTGCACTGCCAAGCTCAGGAGGTGCACGTGCACCCGCATGCACCCCCTATGCATCACCAATGAATGTGACACTTCTATAAGCTACTCATGTGTTGAACTGCTTTTGGTTTAATTAATATTCATGATTAATTAAATGTGGATGCATTTGAGCAGCAAGGCTTTAAGAGAAACATGACATCCTGAGTCAGGGGTTGGCAACCTACAGCCTATAGTCAGGATCAGGCTTATGAAGAGACTAGATCCAGCTTGTGGCAGCTCAGTGAATTGGCTGCACACTCCAGCTACAGCAGCAGAGGAGGGGTGACCCCAGGAGTCCTGTTATCTATTGTGTTCAGTTTAGTCTTTATGGCTGCCCATACACATGCTCAGAGGTATGTGTGTGGGGGGCGCATTTTAATTAAAGCAGTTCTCAGAGAGCTACTCTAATTAAAACACCTTATCATGTGTATTAAGCGCCCCGCCCCCCGCATTTCAAAATGGCTGCATGCTTTAACAAAAAGTCATCCAACAAGATTTAATTAAAGCACTCCAGTTGTCATTTTGAAATGCATGGGGATTAATACATGTGACGATAAGGCTATTTTGGAGCATTCTAATTAGAATGCAGAACAATATCGATCAAGTATGCTCTGAAGCATTCTAATTAGGATGCATTGGAGTATGTGTATAGGCAGCCTCTGTTACAGAAGAGAAGGCATCCCTGGGGTCCTGGAACCTGCCTTTTTTAAATCTATTCCCCCTCACTGATCACTGCAGGGTGGGAGGAGATGGCGGGGAGGGAGGGAAGATGTGTTACAGCCCATGGCAGGGGGCTAGGTTGCAAGTATGGCCTGTAAAGGCAAAAGGTTGCCAGCCCTTGTCTTAACATATGTATAATTGTATAATGACTTCTTTGTGAAGAATTTTAGCATAAAAATCTGAGTGTTTACTGTTAACAGAATTACAACATTTCTCCCACAGTCATTTTTTCTTGACAAAAAAAGCAACCATTGTTTCTTTTTGATAGCTTTATATGGTCTCTCCTTTGTAGCACTGGCCTTTTCAGAAACACACGGTACTATCTATATTCCAACTACCTCTTATGAAGGGTCATATAACACACACATAACACTAGAACAACTAGCGCTGTCAGGGAAAATGTTATAGCCCTCATACTTCATGACATTCAGCTCAGCAGATGCGAACTTTGCGAACCATAGAAAAATGGTCTTTTGTTGGAATGACAAAAGAGAAATTAAGCTTCCTTACCTAGATTATTTAGACTGACAGGGTAACAGATCTGGGTTTTCTGGTCCAAATAATGAAGGCTTATAGGATACAGCGTGTGAAAAATGTCTTTTTAAATTTTTTTTTAACTAGAATTATCTTTCTATATCTGATATTTGTAATGACCTACCAGAACGTACAAAGTTGTACCCATTATTTAAAACCAATTTTGTGTGCTTATTATGATGTTACACTTTTAAATGTGCAGCAAATATAATGATATTGTTTTCATAAAATGGAAGGGAGCTGTGAATCTATTGTGACCTTTTTATTTCAAATGTTGTGTATCTATAAATAGAAAAGTTATGTTACTTCTTCTAGCTGCCACCATTACAAACTCAGTCTGGAATCTGAAAGCTGAACTGGGTCTGTATTACTGCACCTCCCTGAATCCAAGCCAATTTCAAATTTAAGATGACTCCCCAATAATTACAATCTATACAAGGAAATTGTATTTATAATTTTAAAATAATTTTCCATGTATAGAATCTAATTACTGGAGGATCATCTTAAATGTATCTCCTATTACTGCTGCAATGGGGAAAGCAGGGGCAGGGAGGCAAGCTGTGCCAGAAGGGATGGTAGTGAGGAGGTAGGGAGTGGGGGGGAGGGGCAAGTCAGGGGTGTCAGAGGGCCTGACATTGTCCCCCTGCCCCTCTCCCCCTGAAGCTTGTCCACTCCAATACTTGTCCCCCTTCCACCAGAACCCTTGACACCCCCCTCAGTGCCTGTCACATGTCCTGCTTGTTTCATGACCTGCCCCAGTCTCTATGCCCCGCTCCCACTTGGCCCTCCCATTGCCTTCCCCCCAGCCACTGCTTACACTGCATCATAGCTCTGGCTCCGGCCCTGATCTAGCCTATATATATATCCAGTAAACAGTTATTATATCTCATAGGTAGAATTCTTAATTACAAAGAATGAAATAACATGTAATATCCAAATAAATGTATTCAAATTACTTATTTAATCATTTTAGCTTCTATTAAAGAATTGTGCCATTTTCTTGAATTTGTCATTTTCTTTTTATAGCTGTTCATTGAAAAATCCTTGATCTGTGGATTATTTTGAGGCACTTAATTGAGTGTATTCAACAAGCTTGACATTTGAACCTTCTTCAAATGTTCTTGTTGATGTTTATTTTTTGTCTTGAAGTGATGACTAGAAGCTTCAGCACAGACAGAGAGTAAGAGACAGCCCTGTCCCAGTAGGTTTATAATCCATAGGATTTATTCAAAGCCTACTGAAGTTACTAAAAAAAAATCACTTTGACTTCAAAAGGCTATAGATTAGGCCCCATTGCTTAGGTCCTGCAATCTAGGAATGGAACTTTGCAATTATGTGGATCTAATTCCAGGGTTGAGGCCAAGTTTTAGACATGATGTCACAAGCTGAGAGATGATCAAGGATACTTGCAACAAGAAAACAGACTTACACAAAATGGGTCTATATAATTTTCAGGTTATTTGTTAAAGCTACTAATAAATTAGATTTATTAGTGAAGATAGTATTAAAGGGATGCTGTAGTCATAATGGTCCAACGATCATGCAACAGGCAAGGATTTTTTGGAGCAATAGTTTTATTGGACCAACTGTATAGTTGGGATAAAGTTAGAAAAGATTTGGAACATTTCAGGTCATCTCTCTAAATTTATTCCAACTGTACAGATTACACCCCCCAAAATCCTTGCTTCTTAGTTTTATTAGTGAAGTCAGCAGTCTCCACTGATCGCCTGCTCTACAATATTGACTTAAAATTCAGTTTCTGTGAACATTCCAGCCTGTAAACATTCTGGACCACATTATTGACCCATGTTAATTTCAAGCGTGGACCTGATTCCCAGTTGTCTTTTTGCTTGTACAGACATTTACTCACTTGTGAAGTGAAGTAAATAACATGGACATCAATGGATAAGCTCTTTTTTGCAGAGGCTTTCTGAACTGCTGGGGAAACTTTGAACTCTGTATCTAATGTCCAGTCAGCAAAAGACAAGCACCAGCCAGATGAAACTTTCCTATTTGGCTTTTTATCTGATGTTCCATTTCACATAATGAAGAATCTGGTATCTATCAGAAAATATCTTCCTACTGCCTCCTTCAATTCTAAGTTGGTTCAGGCAAACCCACAGACTCAATTTCCTGTCACCTTTGGAGGCCAGCTGCACAAAAGGAAGGAAACTCAGTTTGCTTCCTGAATGGGCTTGAATACATTGTTTCAGTGAAAATTCAATCCTTCTATACTAATGCAAAATTAAGACATTTACACACCCTAGCTCTGGCAATGCTATAACTCTACCCTGCTTCTATGAAACAGTGTGTATTTGGACTGGACTTTCAGAGAAACATTTACAATTGTCGAAGCAGGTCCTGGCTCTGAAGGCAGCCATGATGCCCTCTGATGGCCCTTGACTTGTGCCCTCCGCTCCAGCTCCTCAGGGTCCCCTCCCTTCTCACACACCTGCCACAACTTGATGTAATTGTATAAAAGGGGTAAAAGGGACTGTTAATCTCCCAGGGTCTAAGAGTGAACCCAGTTCGGCTCTGCCTTGTCCCTGGGATACTTATTTGTGGTCCACCTAGCTTTGTAGGTGCCCCAAGGCACCAGTTGTCTCACAAGCTATTCGTGACCTCTGTCCACCCCTATATCCATGCCCATACCTCACAGATGTTACTCTGTCCACAGTTTGGTCTTCTTATAGAGCTCTCAGCTCTCTTGGCTTTAGCCCCCTTTATTCTAGCTGTAGGTTTCTAGCCCTGGCTCCAGTAGTAAGGTGTAGCGGGGAGCACGGGGTGCACATGCACCCCCTGAGGGTGCTGGTGCACCCCCTGACAGCAAACCTTCCCTGCTTAGACGATGGGTGTGCTGGAATGGCCCAATGTATTTCCAAGCACAAACATTAAGTATATTAAATAACATTTCATTCATATTTTCTTAACAGACTGAGCATCATAAAACAACACATACAAATGAAGGGGCAAGGCTACATGCTGTGTGCACCCAAAATATCTACTCCAGGACCAGCCCTTCTTACCACTAACAATCATCTGTAGCCTTACAGAATGTGGATCTTACTATTTTCTTTTTCTGTCAACTACCATTTGGGCTTTGGAGGCATGGCCTATACATCTCTAATTATGTTATGAATCCATAATGTGATTGCTGTATGTGATAAAAAGGAAAAATATTTTGAACTAATCAAATCTTATTTGGAAGAGGATATAATTTTAACTACTGACTTATCCGTTTCTTATTTTAGCATAATTATCTGAACTAAAGGCAACCTATTCCTGTACCTCATTCCCTCACATTGCCCTTTTGAACTTCTTTTATAAAGCTAGCAAACATGACATATTACATACACAAACATTTGCTGAAATTTTGACTATAAAGACATAAGGAAGAACTTCTTTAAAGTCCAAGCCCCCAAGGTCTGGAATAGACTGCCACTGAAGGTGGTTCAAGCATGTAGTTTGAACACCTTCAGGAGAAATTTGGATGTTTATCTTGCTGGGATCCTATGACCCCAGCTGACTTCCTGCCCCTGGGGCAGGGGGCTAGACTGGATGATCTTCCAAGTTCCCTTCCAGCCCTAATGTCTATGAAATCTATGAAATCTATGAAATATAATACCTATAAGAAGGTAATCCATTCTGTCTATGGTAAAGAATTGTACTGTTAAGCTGTGATGACAGACTTATTTTATAGTATATGACACAATGGATTTACTCTACTTCAGTGTTGAGTGATTTAAATGTAGTAAGACATATGCATTCTGCTACACTAATGAAGACAGACAAGGCTTCCATTAAATAGTTAATGTCTTCATATTTATCATGCCAGGACATTCAATAAATAGAAGATACATTCCCTTTATTCCAAAACACAGAATTGTTAAACTATCCTCCTGTTTAAAAATCATCAGCTGGTTCTTGAAATATGTCTTACTTTCAATTCAAGAAAGTTACAATGTAGCATGATCATTACTTTCATGAATCTTTTTTATTTTTTTCTCAGCTCATTTTATAATTATAAAATAAAACAACAGGCCAAATTATAATATTTAAAAATGAAAGTATGGCTCTGTCTACAAAGTATCCTGGCTCACAACTGAAACACATTAAAGAGTTTCTTCATGTTTCCAAATCTGTGGCTTTCCAAACTGTTAGAAAAGAACTCAGCATTTATTTATCTTCCTTATGTGCTTTACTGAGTCCAGACCTGTACCTACAGTGTTCCCTATCATAATCTCTACGTTTTCTTAAAACTAAAAATAAAATAATGTATAAACCTCTAGGGCCAGAACCTGCAAAAACAGGAGCACACAGAAATGGCTCTGGTGCTTCTCTGACCCCAGGGCATCAGGGACAATTGGAGGGGGATGGGGTAGAGAGGAAGGGGCAGAGGGTGTCTTTGAGCAGAAAGGGAAAGATTTTCACATGCTTTATGAACTTTAAAAAGTCCCCAGAGGATCCCGTGGTTCAGTGCAATCCAAAAAGAGGGGTGTAGTTGCACCTGCTCTGAATATAGAACGAAAAGCTGCCCTATTCCTTTAATTTCTTCCAATGAAAACTGCCATTCTCACATACTCCTTCCTATCAACAGTTATGGGTGGAATCTGATGGATACATTGTTTAAGTCTTAATTATTAGTTTTTTATTGTTTTTTCTTTATTTATTGAATGCAACTTTCATGGCACTGTAAGTTTACTCAGAACCTTAAAAACATACAGTAAGACTATATGTCTTGTCTGCGAGAGATTACAGTTTAACAGATGTCCCCCAGATGGTCACCAACACAAAATCACCCATATGAATCATGGAAATAAAATCAATTTTTCAGTAAATATTTATAGATAATTTGGCTTGATACAATATGACCTTTGCTGAAGGAAAAATAAGAGAAATTATTAAACATACATAACATTGGAAACATTGTCATTTCTAGCTGTCAATTCCTAAGATCTCTTCAAAATAAAATATTTTATATACAACAAATCCCAACATGTTTTTGAAATAGGCTTTCTAGACCAAAGCAAACTTTAGAATCACCGGCAAGCAAATTAACAAATTTGGTACATTTTATGGGCTTGTCCAAAATTATCCAATGATTTATTTAAGCACCCCATGACCTGGGCTAGATTTGAAACATGGGGCTCCTCATGGGCCAAATCTGCTGGGCCAGTGGCTATGCCAGCAACTTCCAGGGTGGCGGTAGAAGCAGTGGCTACAGTGATGGGGCAAGTGGCTACAAGCCAAAAAGCTACTTTCTGCCATGGAGGCAGCATAGGTGGTGGAGGCAGCAAGGGCTGCCATGGGGTGAATGGCAGCAGGCCAAGAGGTGGCATCCCAAAGATGCTGTAGGGCAAGCACACAGTGGAACTAAGAATCTGATTTCTTCTCATTTCCTTAAAGGAATCATCTGAAACAGAAAAAAAAAATGCAATGAGTGCTCAGGCCACCTGTCCAGCTGCACAAGAAGGACCAGATTCCTCCATACAAAGAGATGGTGCCCTGTATATGCTCACTCAGTGCAATTGGAAGCTAAACCAATGCACAGAGAATAGACTTGGCCTCAGGCTATTGAAAGAACTTTAAGATGTGAGAGCTACTAATTTAAAACTAGAAAGGAAAAAGCATTCTCCCTGGTGGTGCTGTACTTCATTTGCAGAAAGCTGTGCTGAAGCATATTAGGTATTTAAAAGACTGTAACACCACCAAGCTCATCTTTGAAAGAGACAGATCTGGGTAACTGTCAACTACTTAAGGTTATGGGAGACTACAGCATGCTTTTGCAGAAAAGCTTTCTTCCTCCCATGCATTTACAAGAGAAAGAATATTGTTTAAGCAATGCATAGTTAACTTGTGAATTCATTGCCACAGGAGGTGGTGGAGGCAGATAGCACAGCCAGATTAAAAAAGGGATTGGATAAATTAATGGATGATAAATCTAGTAATGACTATTGAACAGAATGGTTAGAGATGTTTCCTCTGGTCTGACCCAGTAAGACTCCCAGCAATCTTCCCTCCTTTCCTCTGACGCTAAGCAGTAGCTCTAGTATCATAGTATCATAGTAGCTAGGGTCAGGAGGAACCTGAACAGATCATCTAGCCTGACCCCCTGCCACAGGCAGGAATGAGTGCTGGGTTCACAAGACCCCAGACAGATGATCGTCCAACCTCCTCTTGAATATGCCCAAGGTAGGGGCGAGGACCACTTCCCTGGGAAGTTGGTTCCAGATTTTGGCCACCCTAACTGTAAAATATTGCCTTCTGATCTCCAACCTAAACCTATTCTCCATCAGCTTATGACCATTGTTTCTCGTCACCACAGGTGGTGCTGGGGAGAAAAGAGCTCTCCCTATTTGCTCTTGATCTCCCCTGATAAGATTGTTGGCAGCCACCAGGTCCCCCCTCAGCCTCCTCTTGCTGAGGCTGAACAGGTTCAGGTCCTTCAGTCTCTCCTCATAGGTCCTGTCCTGCTGCCCTCTCACCAAGCGGGTGGCCCTCCTCTGAACCCTCTCCAGGCTGGCCACATCCCTTTTGAAGTGCGGCGCCCAGTACTGGACGCAG
>NW_005842550.1:729866-746279 GCF_000455745.1 Alligator sinensis
AGTGTCAAAGGCCTTCTTAAAGTCTAGAAAGACTATGTCCACAGCGTCACCATCATCCAAGGATTTAGTTACTTGGTCGTAAAAGGAAATCAGGTTGATCTGGCAGGACCTGCCTTTGGTGAACCCATGCTGATTTCCCCTGAGCATGATCTCCTATGCAGGCCCCCCACAGATATGCTCCTTGATGATCCTCTCCAAGAGCTTCCCGAGCACCAAGGTGAGGCTTACAGGCCTATAATTGGGTCCTCCTTCCTCCCCTTCTTAAAAATTGGGACCACATTAGCCAGTTTCCAATCCCCCGGCACCTGGCCAGATGACCACAAGTGCTCATACAGCTGGGCCAAAGGCTCTGCAATGACCCCTGCCAGCTCCCTCAACACCCTTGGGTGGAGGGCATCTGGACCTGCAGATTTAAAAATGTCTAGCCCTTCCAGAAGATCCCTAACTACATCTGCGCTGACTGAAGGCTTGATAGAGCTATCCCCAAGATTGTCCCTTCCTCTGGTAGGTGGGATATCCCGGTCCCTGTTTAGTTAAACAGAGGCAAAGAAACTGTTAAAAATACCAGCTTTCTCATCTGGCGTGGCCACCAGGTTACCATTTGTGTCTTGCAGGGGCCCTACATTGCCTGGTGCCCTCTTCTTGCTCCCAATGTACTTGAAAAAGGACTTTTTGTTGTCCTTAATCCTGGATGCTAGCCTGAGGTCCATCTCTGCCTTGGCCTTCCTAATAGCCTAATGCACTCCTGGGCCGAGAAGGAGTACTCCTTCTTGGTGATAATTCCTCCCTTCCACTGGTTGTACACCCCCCTTTTAGACCTCAGGCATTGCTGAATGCCCTTGCTGAGCCAAGGGGGTTTTTGAGCGCTCTTACCCCCCTTGCTTCTCTCAGGGACTATTATCCTTTGGGCCTGGAGGATCGCCCCTCTCTTTCCTGCTTAGAAATTATATCCCTGGATTCCACCCCCTCTACATTCAGCCTTCCAAAAACAAAGAGCTTGTCTTAGCTTGGGGTGTATGGTACGCAAGAACATATGGTAACTTCACTCAAGCATTGACTAAAGCTTACATATTGACATGATTGAATCTAACAATCTGTAGCCTGTTGCTCCCTTTTCCTGTGCCCTGGTTTGTACAAGACACTTATAATTCTCCTTTGGCAGCTGTGTGGTATCAAGTTGTACAAAAAGTTTCACATACACAAGCCACCCTGAGCCTTTCTGTGTAAGGTGGGATATAAATCCAATGGGGTGTGTAAAACGGGCTGTATTTGATTCAGATTTGGATTTGGTCTGAATCGGGGACAGTGATTCAATTCGTTGATTTGGATCACTGTCCCTGATTCAATTTGGCTGAATCTGAAGATTTGATGCTGATTTGGAGAATTAGCAATTCGGCCATAGACACATTTAAAAATGTTTTTTCTACATACCTCAAGGTACAAAGCGCAGCTCATGAATGCTGCGATGCTGGGGCAGATGGAGTGCCCCCCCCCCCCCGCCCCGTGTGCTTGGCAGCAACCCCAGAAGTAGACTGGAAGTACTTCTGGTCCACTTCCAGGTCCAATGGGGGAGTGTTGGGGGGCCCCCTGCACCCTCCTGGCTTGGCGATCAGCTGTGGGGGGACCCCAGGTGCACCCCCAGACCCAGGAGGCACCAGTCACTGAGCCAGGGGGACATGGGGGGGATCCCCAGCACACTTCCTGGCAGACCTGGAAGTGGATTGGAAGTGCTTCTGGCCCACTTCCAAGTCTGCTGCCAAGCGCATTGGAGAGCCCCCCGCACTCTTGTGAGTCGTTCCATCTGCCCCAGCATCTCAGCATTCACAAGCCACCTGGTACCTTGAGGTATATAGAAAAAAACATTTAAAGCTGTGTCTATGTCCGAATCGCTGAATCTTTCCGAATCTCTGTCAATCGATTTGGAGGGTTCCAATTTGATTTGGAGAGAGTAAAGTACCTCCTGATTCTATTCGGATTCAGAGGTTCAGCCACTGAATCGGGCCAAATCTTTGCTAAATTGAATCAGGGACCGGAGCCTTCTGTGCCACCAACAGTGCCACTGGAGAGATTCTCTGCCCTGAGGGCAAAACTGTCAACATTTTCCCAGGCACATGTGGGGCCGCCAGCCATTACCCCATCTAATCATGTGGCCTAGGGAGTCTGGCCAGCTGAACCTCCAAAGAAAGGGGCCACAATGGGGGCAGTAGCAAGTTGGAGACCGGTATCTAACATTAATATTAGACCCTTAATTTGGATACCTGTACAGAATCAATTAAGTAAAAGTGAAAAGTCAATTGATATGCTATTAAACATGGGTACCCAGATTTGCATTTTAGATTCCGCAGATTGGAAGTGGGAGAAAGGAACCCCCTATCAAGTAATTGGAGTCTGAGGCACCAGATGACCAGGACATCTGGTCTGACCCACGTTCACCTTGCCTAATGGTTCCGTAGTAACAGCAGCTGCTGCAATGCTCTGGGGAGGGCCGAATTTGCTGGGTCTGAACGTGTTGCAGGGGCAGCAGTTTATCCTGAAGCAGGAAACCTGGCAGTTTGGCCACAGCCCAGGAGAGCAAGCAGGAAGATGTGATGACAGCAGTAGCCCGATGTTCTATGACCCTGCTTACCCTGCCAGCCATGAAGGGAGTACGCCGACCTCAATACTGCACACCTCCTGAAGCAACACAACCCATTCAATACTTTATCAACCAGCAGCCGGAGGATGGATCCATCATTCAAACTCCTGGTGTGGCCAATTGGATCCATCCGCAGGCACAGCCATAGCAGCCCTGAGGCGGCCTGAAATCATCACCCTGCTCCAGAGCAACACCACCACCCTCACCTAACAATGAAGGGGTGGAATGTCATTATGATGGGACTGCTGGTTGTTTGCTACTGTTTGATTACTATGGGGCATTCATGTGCTCCTGTTCCCTGGATTGCAACCAGTGCCAAAGCCTCAGACATGCTGGGATACTGGGAAGGCCCAGCCACAATTGAAGAAGTGCAAAACTGGCTCTGGAGCCACCCACAGTGGATTGTAACCTGGCAAGGGAATCTGTCAATGTTACTATGGGATGGGGTGGTTACTTGGTTTTCTTCCGTATGCCAGGGCTGGGAAAAACGAGTGTGGAACAGGAGGGGATTGTTGTGGTTACTTCCAATGGCACTTGTGCTGTTACGTTCTGCCTGCAAGTACCCTGCCCACCCCGGGTCCTGATGTGACCACTGCCATTGCCCCACCTGTAGCTCAAAATTCTATGACCACCCGAAGCCCAAGGAGGTGACCAAACCCTCCAACCCCACCTTCATGGGAGACGATAGCTCCAGCGGTTACCCTGTCCGATGACACTTTGGCACAATGGTGTACAGCTCACCAAATACACCGGTACTCCAGGTATAGCAAGGTACTATGGTGGATTAAAAATGGCTCTTATGCTGTCAAGTGGTGGTCCACAGAATAGGAGGCCAACACATCCCATGTTCTTGGTATTTTGTGGTTCCGCCATATAGATGAAGGGGGGCATGCTCATGGAATTAAATACACAATTGCTGCATATCTCCAATCAGTCTAGGAAAATCTGCAGGGCACAGCCCTGGTCAACCTAGAACAACTGGCCGAGCCCATGGTGGGTACCATGCTAAAATCATTTCTGCAAGATACCAAAACCATAGTCATACCTGGGCAGTGTGCATTTAAGTACACAGATGGGGACACACCAGAACAAATGTACTCCTTCAACCAACCCAATTGGGAGATTTACCAGTCCCAAAGGGAAGAAGGAAAATGGTTAAACACCCAAACAGGAGAACCCCTATCCGTTTTTTGCATTAAGCAGGGATGTACGTTGTTAATCCAGAAAAAGCCACCACAGGTGTACCCGCTACCTCGCTTATCTAACGTCACTCCCTGGTGGAGGTCCCAAGTATTTGACCCAATCCCCAGTGTACCCTGTAAATGGCATTTTAATAGGCTTGGGAAATTTATGGAGAGGGTGGGCTAATATTCCCCCCAACATGGTTTGTGTAACACCCCTACCAGCAACTCCCTATATTATCCTAGCCCAGCAAGTTTACTGGGAAGGTCCTGGCCCCTTATATTATCCTAACAGCACATTTTGGACCTCCTGTACCACCTGTTGTGCAGAAGCTCAATATTTCCAAGGGACATCAGCTACCCTATATGTTCAAGAACAGGAAGCTACCTTAATGCGGCCAAAAACCCAATTAGAAAGCGTCACCCTTAACCTAAGTCTTCCAAAATCCTGGGTTAAAGATGTAGACATGCCCCAGCTAAAGGAATGGGGTGAAGTAGTGGCCCACATTAAAGGTTTGTTCGAAGATGCCCAAAAAGGAAAATAACTTGACCTCATAGCTCAAGAGGGAGGGCAAATTATTAACTGCGCTACTAATATTCCCCCGCTGTGTATGTGGTATAAAGTGGCCTATACTGTGCAAATGTATACCTTTACTAAAAGTGCTCCTTTTCCTTGGTTTGTAGTAGTAATAAGTTTAGTCATAAAACTAATATTATTCAATATAATCTTTAAATGTATTTGCTATAAAATTAAGTTTAATATCCATGCCAAAATAAATGTTGCTTTTGCTGACCATGTATATGCTACCTGGCAGAAATCATATTTGTAAGCCTTACCAAATGCTTCAAAGAAGCAGAGGGTGGATTGTGACAGCCAGAACCAGAGGGATTAATAAGCAATAAAGATGTGCTTCTTGGAGGCATTTGGAATTTTTGCCTAATATAAAGCTTGTAAGTTTATAGCCGGCAAATGTAACTTGTCTATCATAAGTTTAACCAAAATGATAAAACTAACTGTTCGTGGAACTGACTGGGCCCCAAAGGCAAAGCTGTAGCTGCAAGATTAGCTGACCTAATGGTTTTTGCTCACAGTTCAGCCTTGATGATAAAAACTGGATCCAACCACCTGGCAGACCCAACACATTCCAGGAAAGCACGTCCCAAGAAAGAATACTCAGAAAAACCTAAAAGGGTTGGGTTTAGTAATGTTAATTTCAAACCTAAAGATGCTGCATTGTAATTTGCTTATTGGATAAACCTGAGTCTGGGTAGTAACCTTTTATGATAATTTTTAACACCTTTCAATCCCATAGGGTAACAGCTATAGGGCAAAATTGTGAGTGGCTCTAAAGCCAACAGATTAGCATAAGACTAGTTATAAAAAGCGCATATGTCATGTAACCAGCAGGAAGGAGGGAACAGAATGCTTATTGCTATTCCAAGCCCGGACTTCAGACTCCCAGTGTGATTGGATCCTGATCAAGGGATCTTCCCCGGTAATCCCTCCTACAGTGTCGATCGGGGATGCCTGACTTTGCTGGAATCACTTGGCATGCACCTGGCATCGAGGGACTATCGATAAGTTGCCAACCTATGTCTGTCTATCTGTTGTTTTGAACAGCCCAGTGGCTGATACCCTCGCAGTGCCTTGTTGGCCTGCGACAGATTGATCCATCTATCTGTTGTTATTATCTGTTGTTATTATTTACTATTAGCTCTTTAATATTGCATTATCTGCTTGTTGCGTTTATCTTTCTGTTAACTGTTGTGTGTGTAAGCTATAATAAATTTGCCTTTGCTTCACTCCCAACTCTGCCTCCTCGATCCCGAACCAAACAGCCCAGTGGTTGATAGTTGCAGCACCCAGTCAGCCTGCAACTAAATTGATACACTCATAGTGCCCAGCTGGCCAGTGACAAAGGGTAAGATGACAGTTGTTACAAACATAAAGGTAATGTGTATTGTCAGGGATTTTGAATAAGATAGATTGCATTTAGATACCTAAGACCACTTAGATAACCAATAAGTGAAATAGCATCTGGCCTGTAGGGCCAAATTTTGCAGTCCATACCTGAGCAAAGCTATGGAGGTCAACAGGAATTTTGCTTGTGTAAGGACTGAAGCATTCAGTCTTAGTGAGCATGTATATAATGTAGTCACAAAAGTTGCAAGAAAGGTCTAAAACTTGCAATTGGATGTAATTTCAGTAAACAGTATCTACTCTGTTTCAATGGCATTTGATGTATGTTTCCATTTTTAGGATATTTTTAAACATTTTCCTCCCACACTGAATTCATTTTAAATTGGCTAGAGTAGCACCTATTAGTGCCTAATGTAAGAATTAGTTCTAAAATGGAATTTTACATCCTGAGGGTACATGGAACATTTTAAGGGATTTACAAAAGTCAAGGTCACTTTAGCTTTTCATTTATCAAAGTCAGTTTGGGAAGTGGAACATGTTTTCCTGGAGGTATTACAGCTTTTTGCAACCAATTTTTTTAAATAGAGATGTTCCTTGGATCTTAAAAGTTTTTAAAAAAATACAATATAAAAGTTTACCTCTTGTAAAAGCATGACTCAGGAGCTTGGTGTGCTTTGTGAGTTTAAACTGTTTCTCTCTCTTAGGGCCCTTGTACACATACTCGGCATTTAGTTGCTAAAAATGTTACTGGTTTAATTTTTCTTAGTTTAAGATGGCTAAATAAGTAACATGAACGTGATTTACCAAGTAAGTGCTTATTATGCTATGACTAGTAAAAAGCACTAGAGGGCATGTCAGGACAATTACCCTCATGCCCTTTCAGTCCTACCTTACTGCCAGGCTGTGCTTTAGGACAAGAAATGCCCAGTCGCAGCACTTTTGCCACTCTCTTTTCCTGGGTGCAAGTTGCATGGGGTGCTTGGGGGGCTGAGGCACAAAATCTTTCCATGCAAAACTAACCCCCAAGCACAGGCTGCTCAGGCACTTATTTTTGGTGCCAAATGTTTCTTTGCAAAGCCCTGCAGGGCTTCCCAAATGTACACAAGGATCTCCCAAGGCTGGGTGAAGGCATGGGAGGGCACCCTTCAGGGGGCACACTGTTTCTACAGGGTGTTGGGTGCAGGGTACCCTTCAGGCTACCTCCAAATGTGCTCAAAACATTGCCTCTCCCCTGGCTCCGGGGTCCCAAAGGGCATCACCCCCTGCCCTAGCCCAGTGCCCCTTCCTTTCCCTGGATGCAAGTTGCACGGGGCACTTGGGTGCTTTTTTTGGCCGCAAACCATTCCATGCAAAGCCCTGCATGTTTTGGTGAGAAATTTCTGTTCACTTACCAGGCCGGTGCAAGACTGTCTGTTTTGGGTTTTTTTACACCAGAACAAGGCAGGTGGGGAGGAGGGTGTCTGGCCCCTTGAGTGCCTATAAATTCATGGAGCAGTGACTGACTGGGGTGTGTACACTGTAGACTTTTGAGGTGGATGAGAGATGGCAACACATCAGAGTCACAAGGACTCAGCTCTGCGAGATGCTTGCTCGTGAGTGGCACAGCACCTTTTCGAAGCAGCTACTTACTGAAATATGTTTCATTAGCTCATTTCAGGGATTATGTATGTAATGTTCCTTTTTCTTTGTTTGTCTTTTCATGTAGCCCAGGTAATTATCCCAAGTAATTATGCTTTCCCCATGGCTTGTGGCTCCCTCTCAACACCCCTGGTTGGTGCTGGCCTGCATGCCTCCCTGCACTCTTGCTACAATGCTGCTTCTTTAAGAATACTCATTCTAGCCTGTTCCCCCAGGTGCTTTTCCTATGGCTAGGGGCTCCCTCTCAGCACTCCTGGTTGGTGCTGGCCAATGTGCCCTCTCCTCTCTCTACTGCTATAATGCAGTTTTTCCAACAACTTGGAACACGACTTGCACAGTCCCTCCAAGCCTCCTAACCACTTGACTCCCAGGTATTTATTTATTCTAACACCTACACTTACATACATACATACATACATGCAAACATACATCTTATTATCATTGTTTTAAAACGGTCCCCTGCCCAGATTGTCACTCTAGGCCCATGCCTGACTTGGCTCTATTTCACCAGGAAGGTCAATTTGTGAGCTACATGTGCTACCTCCCTCCCTGCCTCCCTCCCTCTTGCCTATGCTTCACCACTTAAACCAATGGCATCCCAGCTTGTGTGCGCATGCACACATTTTCTTGCTCTGCAAGAAATACATTCCTCAGGTCTGAAAGCTGGTAAATCTCTGCCAGGAAAGGGCCTCACTCCTCACTCCCTCTTCCTCCAGCTGCACACACACACACACACACACACGGTTTTGCGCTGGTGACAATGGGTGCTCAAAATGCTCAGTTCTTTCACTGCAGAGAACAGCTTTCTTTTTTGTTTTCTTGGGTAACATTAAAAAAAAAAGGTTTTCTCTAAAAATAAAGACCAAGACTACATGAAGGTTTGAAAGAAAACTTTGTGATATAATGTTATTCTTTTCACAAAAAAAAACAAAACAGTTTTCCAGCCAGTTTTTCACTATCAAGGGCAATCCAGCTTCCCCACTCCATGGTGGGCCTTCTAATACAACCAAGCACCCACACACACTTAGCCAGTCCTGTTGATGTAGGAGTTCAAGCTGAGCAGCCTGTTCTGACTCAACTTCTCCAGATCACAGTATATTAACATTCCTGGGAGCAGTTGGCAAGCTCTCTCCCTGACTCTTGCTTCCTAGATGGGGCTCTGTCTGGGGCAAAAAAAAACCCCTCCTCTGGGGGTATTTTGTGATATAATATAATATAATATAACAACTTAGTAATATATTTGTGATATATATATATAATATAACAACTTTGTGATATATTATTCTCTTCACAAATAAATAAAAAGGTTTTCAACCAACTTCACCACTTGAATACCAACAGATGTTTTTCCCATGGCTGAAGGGCTCTGTCTTAGTACCCCTGGTTGGTGCTAGCTTACATGCTCTCCCCTCCCTGGACAGGCCCTCCTAGCCTCTTCCCCTTGTTGCTTCCCCCATGTATGTAAAAAAACATAACTGTCAGTGCTTGGACTTATAAAAATGTAATGCAAAAATGTAAATGTAAAAATGTAACTCATGATTTATCTAAAGCCTCAATGGAAACAGTACTACATAAATTTGTATGTAAAACAGAAAAAATCCTGTGTCTTCTCTCATTTGTATTGTTTCAAACTGTAAGGAATTTTTCCAGTGGTTGGGCAGTGGTTGTTATCGAGGATCATCAGGATTCCTTGGTTACTGGGGATCCCCTTGTCCAGAACAGCTGCCCCCCAAAGCGGTGCTGGGGGACCACAATCAACCTACTCCAACTTCCTCTCCCCCCTTCAATCAACACAAATGGCTAGCATGACCTAACACCCGTACTGAGGTGAAGAAAGAAAAAACTGCACAGGCGCAATGAATTTTTCCCCCCTCCCCCACCAATCATCACATACACAGTGGCCAGAAATGATAGGCTGCACTATGGGGGAAGGGGGTGGTGGTTACCAGGCTACTGTTGAATCAATTAGTCTATTTGCATGTGAATCCTATTACAGTTTTCAATATGTCCTCAGATTGGTTTTAGATCTGCTTGTCTTCTCAAGTCGCCTGCCACAAAGAGACCTCACTGAGACCCCATTATGAACTCATTATACAGGACAACTTTTTATATGATGGACTTTATTCAATAAGAAATTAATACAAAATGGAACTTTAATGATAAAAAGGGTCAATTCACACAATTACGGAGCACATTCCCCCTACAGAGTGGCACCTATGTGTGCCGCCAGACAATTTCTGATCACAGCACCCCATCTGCTATTTGCCTATATCTCTATCCCCCCATGCTCGACTGCTTCTCTGCTAGCAAAAGTTGAGGCTTTTGTCATTTCTCTTAACTGATCTGTCCAAGCGTCACTGAAGACCTTGCCCCTGGTTTCACAGATATTATGCAGGATGTATGCTGCCACTATGTAAGGGGTAATGTTATCCTCATCAACTTCTAGCCTGTAGTTGAGTGATCTCCAATGGACTTTCAAGCACCCAATGCACACTTTATGCACATGCGGCACTCGCTTAGCTGCTTATTGAACAGCAGTTTCTGTGGGTCACTCACTTGCCCTGCATATGGCTTCACAAGCCAGGGCAGGAGCTCGTATGCCGCATCAGCTACTATTGGGGAAGGCACTGAAACACCCCGGATGACAACCGCTTCCAGTCCTGGGGCATATTGGCCCTTGTCCATCATCTCAGGCAGCAACGAGTTTTGAAACACATGGGCATTGTGTGCGCTTCCTGCCCATCCCATGTAAATGTTTGTAAATCTGTCTCTGTGGTCCATGATGGCTTGCAGAATCACAGGAGGAAACCCCTTTCTGTTTATGAATGAACAGTTGTCCTGGAACCAGTTTAGGATGGGAATGTGTGTGCTGTCAAGTGCTCCCATGCAGTTAGGGAAGCCCATTTTGTGGTATTCTTCCACCACCTTGCGGGTGTTACGTAGGCATATGAATTTGTTTGCTGCCAGGTCCTGTAACAGTTGGTAAACCTCACTGATGGCCCTCCCAGCAGTGCAGGGAGCCACACCAAACTGATTCACAACATGACGAGGGCTTGTTGGAGTGGCCAACTTCATGATGGCCATGGCAACATGCTTCTCTGGGCTGATGGGCTTCTGCCTGACAGTCCTCTGATGCTGGATGTGCGGGTTCAGCAAGCTAACAATGTGGAAGAACATCTCTTTGTTCATTCTGAATGTTTCTAGCCACTGGTCATCGTTCCACGTTGACATGACTATTCTTTCCCACCAGTGTGAGCTGCTTCCATGTGCTCATATCTTATGAGGCTTGCCCTGAATGTAGGCCAGGAAGCAGCTATAGTCTTTGGCAACTACACTTGCTGTTTGTTGCAATGCAAGAACAGCTTCCCCACTTCACATAACAGCATCCTCCTCACAGCAAACCTGCAGACTTGGCTCTTCATGAGTTTTAAAATACCAGAACAGAGGTACATCAAATTGGTGAATCCCATCAGTAGAACCATATGTCTACAATGTGAATGTTCGGCAGCTTTCAAGATTAACCTCTGCTTTCTCCTTAGTCTCTCAAGATTCAAGGAAGACATTGTCTTTAGCAAGATTTCGGCCTGTAGCGTAACCTCTGTCTCAAATGTCTGCAAAAAGTCACATTCCTAGATTAGCATGAAACCACTCCGGTCATTTACATGTCAATAGCTACTGAAACCATGTGTTCCCTGCAACTGAAGGTTGCCTGTATTTCTTGAAAAGAGCTGTTACCACATACCAAAAATGGTAGCCTGTGTGCTTGAACACTCTTGAACAAACTATACATGTCCCATGCATGAGAGAGCTCTTTTGGACCCCCCCTCCACCATTCCTTGCCCCCACCACACACTCTGTAAGAGCGAGCCCTACTCGCCCTTGTAGAAAAGGATTTGTCTTGGTCCATATATATAAAGGAAATGAGTGTCATGGAGCCCTTTGAAGAGTTTCATGGTTTCTCACCTGAAGTGATCACCCAACATTTTCAAGAATTTTCAGCACAGTAGTAGTGTGAGTATGCTTCTGAATGCCATCGGCTAGACTATCAAAAGTGAAGAATTGCCTCAAATGTCTGGAGATTTGACAAATCACACTTCTTTTATGCCTCTCTTGATAAAAAGTTCACACATCCCAGAACAGGTTCCAGAACAGGTCCTAACAGCATGTGCAGGCTATAGTGTGTATCATCTGCTCTGCTTTATGTTTTTTTGGCCATGGAGGGGAGCAAGAAAAGTCACATTTTGGAAGACATGATGGGTTCTTCAGGGACCAAAACTGGACCAATCTGGACTTATGCAGAAGTTGAGGCACTGATTGACATCTGGAATGAAGGGAGCATCATGATGTAACTAGGAAGCTTCAGGAATAAACCTGTTTTGTCTCTATTTCTGAACAATTAGCGTAACTTGGTATCAAATGCAACTGGGAACAGTGTCACAGTAAGATGAAGGCCTTAAAGTGTGACTTCCATCGCATAAAGGACAATAATTCTTAGTCTGGTGCCTCAGTAGAACTATTCCATTTTATGACAAGTTGTTTATCATCCTTAAAAGAGATGCTTCAGAGGCTTGTGTGACCAAGTTTGGGACAAGAGGTATGCATCACGAGGAACCAGAAACTCCCCGGTGCCAAAGTACTTGTCAAACCACAGCTACTTTGCAAGTTCCATGCAATCAGCCTCCTCCTCAAGAACAGAATCAGTCACAGACCAATGACCTCACTTGGGACTGCTCAAGGGACCTCTTTGGTATGTAGCCAGAAATTAGCTCCCCCTCTGCTCTAGTGAACCCATGCATTTTGGTACCAGACACCCAGGAGGCTCAACAGATGCTCGAAAGAAATAACTCTCCTGTTTATGATGAGGAAGAGGACTCTGGCTCAACTGTCATTGTGTCGCAGGACTTGTTAGGTTCCAAAGGGAGTACTGTGTCAGGGAGGCAATGGCAGAGTCCTGAGACATAGACTCCACTATCCTCATGAAGGGTGACTTGTAAGTAACACTACTGGTATTTGTAGTGTTCTGGATTTTTGGTTTTACAGATTTATACTTGTATAAATTCGGGGTGGGCAGTTGAGGGAGAACACGGTGCCGCTCCCTGTGGCGGATGCTGCACCTGGACACTCCGTATGTGTCTGCATGGCTGTAGCTGCTTCCAGGGGGAGCAGAGCTCCAGGCTCTCACCCCCAGCAGGGCCGCTGCAGCAGGGGCTGACTGCTGCAACTACCTGTGGAGGTAGCTGGTTTTTGGTGCAGGGCAAGCATGCATCATGGGGAGGCATAGATTTTGCTTCAATGTGCACCCTGGGAAGCAGGGTGCATGCTGTGGTGCTGGGACAAATATTTTTTTAGGTAGGTACAGACTTAAGAAGATGGTTCAGTGAGAGATAGTAGGCTGTTAGTGATAATTCTTGAAATGGCAGTCCTGTTAAAATAATTTAAGAGTGACTCACTGTTCTTTCCAAATGTTCAAGAACTGATAAGAGCTTTCTTTTTGTCTGTGAACAGGCGCTCCTACATCTTCATCTTCAAGAGCAGCTACTAACACTCAGTGTCAACGTAATTATTGAAAAAATCAATGAAAAGCTAAGGAAAGTATTCTTTATCTACTGACAGATGCATCTGAAAGCATGGCTATGTCCAATGCAGAAATGACATCCGAATTGAAAGATTTGTTCGATGTGTTAAAGCGTAGTGAGCAAGCCAATTTGAAGGTTATGAAATGTACTAGTAATGACATGGTACAATGTTTTAAGGAATTAAATCAGAAGATTGATCTCATTTTGAGAGGGGAAAAAGGTTCAGACAGGAGTTTGTAACAGAGTTTCATGAATGCCAAAATACTGGGAGCAGCATTGAAAGTAGCCCACCCCCAAAAATTCTCCAATCTCTTGCAAAGGAGAGCTGTGGTTCATGTAGCTAGCTGCAAGAGGAGAGCCCCAAAGTGCTTCAGGGATGAGGAGGAGGAGGAGGAGGAGGAGGGGAATGCTGATGTGACTGGAGAGGGTGCAGGAGTGGGGCATCTCGTGGGGAGCAGGTTCTCATGACACGAGTTTTCTATGACCCCCCAGGATTGGTGTGCTTCTCCCTCCCTCATGTACTGCCAACCCAGTATTCACAAAGCAGATTGCACTTCAATGTACCAGGGGCTGCACGGAGTCTGTGTGACTCAGGTTAGCTTCACAATCTATAACTCTCTTTTCTCTCTATCTACTTTAGAAATTTTTTTGAAATCTCTGATAGAAATAAAATATCGCAAAAGGACTTTAAAAAGTGTCCTTCATTTTTATTTTCCATACAAGATGCTGGGTGAAAATCTTTTGTGATGCTGGGTGGGGTGAAACAAGGAGGCAGCCAATAATATGAATCCCAAAGCTGGTCACAGAGATCTTGGGGCCAGCATGACCAAGGCTGGTGTCTTGTGGTTGAGGGCACTTATCAAGTAGATAACCAGCCATTAAGCCTTTACAAAGGCATTAGGGGAAACAGCCTACATAATGTAGCATAAATTAGGTATGGGGCAGGAAGACAGAGAGCTGGAAGATGCCTGTGCGCTGCCCAGTATACCAACCTTCTAATCAGGCACAGGCAGCTACTTGGGGTACTTCCCTACCCACTCCAGGTAATATGGAAAATCTGCCCCTTACCCCCCAAATTGTAGTGCACATAACTGTGTACATGCTGCAGTACAATCGCCTTCCTGGCATGGGACCGGTGGGAATGCCAGTGGGAATGCTGCAGACACCTGTGCTTTGGGGACAAAGAAGAATCCAGGACAGCGGTAAGTTGGTGGATGGTGGGGTAGCTTGCAAAAGGACAGCGATTTGGAGTTGAATTTTTGGAATGGGGTAACTGCTCAATGTCATATCCCCTGACAGCTCTTCGAAGGCCTGACAGCAGAGATGCAGCAACACAGACAGAGGAGGAATGGAGATACAGTTCATTACTTAGTTATGTATGTAATGGAAAGAGTTGTTAAATATCGTTATGTCCTGTGATAAGAAACTCCAAGTACTTGGATTCTCATATTTAGCAACCAGAGACACTACGCACTGTACAATACAAATTTCAATTTTCTTTTTGGCAGGAGTGAGTGAAACCTGGCAGAGGAGTGTGATGATGGAGGAAGAAGAAAATTCTTCTTTCTTTCTTTTTTTTCTTTTCTTATGTACATACTTCTTTTTTTCTTTGTGGTTTTTTGTTTTTTTTTGTCTAGAGTATACGGGCAGGTCTTGCAGGCCATGAGCCCATGCCTTGTTCTTGAGGCCCAGATCTTCGGGCCAACCTATACATGATCTCTACTGGCCCCCATTTGTCACCCTCCCCGGAATAAACATTTCGTAAAAGTCAAAGTCTTTCTTTCTTTGTAAACATTAGATTATGTGATTGGATTAAAGTATGTGTTTCTTAATATTTAATGTTAACTTAGGTTATTAATTTTTTTAATACAATACGGCCTTCTGTGTGCTTGCTGGAACTGAGGAAAATGTAAAGAGGGGTGGAAGAGGAGCAGGAAAATAGGGAAACATGGGGGCAGGGGTGCCCCCCCCCACCACTCTGGGCAGGAGCAGGGGAAAAAAGTTTGGGGTCCAGATGGAAAGAGGCTGAGGCTGACTTGGCCAGCCGGCTCGCTGTGATAAGCACAGCAGGGGTGAGTGGAGGATAGTGGCACTGTTGGGAGGAACACAGGGGCGGGGGTGCAGGAACAGGGGAAAAAAACGTTTGGGGTCTGGGTGGCATGTGGCTGAGGCTCATAAAGACAGGCAGAAGTGAGGTGTGTGTGAAAAGGTGGAACATGTTTTTTGGAAATCTCATTTTTCATTAAATTAATATAAGCAATAAGATAATCAACAAAAATTTGCAAGATTAGTACCTGGCATCTGGTTGAATCAATGCAGGAGAACTTAGATGAACTTCCATGGATTTTCGTGGATTTACAAGTGAACCCAAGCAGCACCTGGTGGTGCAATAGTTGCAAAGCAAGGAAAATCCCATTTTCAGGCATAAATCAGATCCACGTTACAAATTTAAAATGATAAAAATAACCCTCATGGTAGAAATTTAGGAGCTAAAAATAAAATGTCAGAGGTGTTTTAAATTACCATGAAACCCCCCCCCCCCCACTAAAATGATAAAATAATTGATAATGTAGATACACAGATGTGATTTAGCTAGCTTATGGTGATTTCTGTTACGCGGACACAGGAAAAGTCTAACATTGTAACAAGAGAGGTGTAATGTAGACAAGCGCCCTTACAATAAAAATGCAGTTTATATTTTAAAACCATTTTTCCCCCAAATGGAATAAACTTCATGATTTCCTCATGTCCCATTATAAGCCAACCAACAACTATGTTATTTACTTATATTTCTAATATAACATTAGTTCCCATTATGTCTAAATGGCAAATCTCTTGAGTTTGTTCAAGTACTCCCGAAACACATCACGCACTGATTTGTGTAGTAGAAAACATTCTTCAGAAAAATATTTCATACCTAGAGAGAAGATCACGTAAAGCAACGTTTCTCAACCAGTGGGTCGCAACCCAAATGTGGGTCACAAGAAATTTTGAAAGGTTTGCGAGCAGGTCCCCAGAAAAACCCATGAAAGTGCAGATTTCCCCTTGCATGCTGACAGTATTCCAGGCTACAAGTAGCTGCTTGGGAATATGGGAGGCAGTGGGCACGTGTGTGTCTGGGTGTGCAGATACATGTGGCCAGCATAGAGCAAGGCTGTGTCACAACCCAAAGTTGTGGATTTTTTGATTGTGTGTGCTTCGGCACCGCTAAATTATGTTCCCGCCGAATTGCAGCTCTTTTGCACGACGGAGTGTTCCGTTGTTACAGAGAACCCGCGTGCAGAAAAGTGTTTCCCGCCGTTTTGTAGCCTTCTTTGCATTGTGCATTTCTCTTGCATTTTAGTGATGCATGCTGCAAAGGAGTTCCCACCATTTGTATTAAAATTTGAGCCACATTATTGGCCGGTCTTAATTTAGGCACACGTGGCGGCTAGCTATTGGCTTGCTAGCCGTACAAAAGGC